>NW_012114688.1:9000470-9090686 GCF_000951035.1 Colobus angolensis palliatus | reverse complement strand
TGATTTGCCTCTCTGTTTGTCTGTTATTGGTGTATAAGAATGCTTGTGATTTTTGCACATTGATTTTGTATCCTGAGACTTTGCTGAAGTTGCTTATCGGCTTAAGGAGATTTTGGGCTGAGATGATGGGATTTTCTAAATATACAATCATGTCATCTGCAAACAAGGACAATTTGACTTCCTCTTTTCCTAGTTGAATACCCTTTATTCTTTCTCCTGCCTGATTGCCCTGGCCAGAACTTCCAACACTATGTTGAACAGGAGTGGTGAGAGAAGGCATCCCTGTCCTGTGTCGGTTTTCAAAGTGAATGCTTCCAGTTTTTGTTCATTCGGTATGATATTGGCTGTGGGTTTCTCATAAATAGCTCATATTATTTTGAGATACGTCCCTTCAATACTTAGTTTATTGAGAACTTTTAGCACAAAGGGCTGTTGAATTTTGTCGAAGGCCTTTTCTGCATCTATTGAGATAATCATGTGGTTTTTGTTTTTGGTTCTGTTTATATGCTGGATTATGTTTATGATTTGTGTATGTTGAACCAGCCTTGCAAAAGATCAACAAAATTGATAGGCCGCTAGCAAGACTAATAAAGAAGAAAAGAGAGAATAAAATAGATGCAATAAAAAATGATAACGGGGATATCACCACCGATCCCACAGAAACACAAACTACCATCAGAGAATACTATAAATACCTCTATGCAAAAAAACTAGAAAATCTAGAAGAAATGGATAAATTCCTGGACACATACACCCTCCCAAGACTAAACCAGGAAGAAGTTGAATCCCTGAACAAACCAATAACAGGCTCTGAAATGGAGGCAGTAATTAATCTACCAACCAAAAAAAGTCCAGAACCAGATAGATTCACAGCTGAATTCTACCAGATGTACAAAGAGGAGCTGGTACCATTCCTTCTGAAACTATTCCAATCAGTACCAAAAGAGGGAATCCTCCCTAACTCATTTTATGAGGCCAGCATCATCCTGATACCAAAGCCTGGCAGAGACACAACAAAGAAAGAAAATTTCATACCAATATCCCTGATGAACTTTGATGCAAAAATCCTCCATAAAATGCTGGCAAACTGAATCCAGCAGCACATCAAAAATCTTATTCACCATGATCAAGCAGGCTAGTAAACTTGCTTCTTAAACTTCTTTGGTTTAGGTAGGTGAGGACAGCTAAGCAGGGTGTTGGTGGGGGGACAGGGACGGGGGTAGATGACAAGCAGGCATCAGCTATCCATGCAGGGGCCTAGTATATCCTGTTTCTTCTGTAGTTTGCTGACTTAAGATGATTCAAGGCACTTTGTCTTGGAAATGGACCACTGTATACATTATTTCCTTTAATTCCATCCTTTTTTTCTTTTTACTCCTATTGGTCCCATTTCCACATTTATTTTTGTGTGCTTTGGTTCTCCAACTGTTTCAAGAGCTGTTGATTCTTCTCATCATAAGAGAGCAGATTTGATTTAGTTTCTAGTAATAGTTGATACATTATGGGCATTTGTTTGTTGATGGCTGTTTCGATTATTTTTGGGTTAACCCTCTAACACAGGGGATAATGCAACACCCTACAGCTGTTAGGACTCCAGCCACTATTGCAAGGGATGTTAGAATGGAGGCTGCCATTCCTTTCCATTTCCTGAATGAACTCTCTAGCCAATCAGCAAATGGGTCATCAATTTCAGCATTTTATGCCAATTCATTGGCTAAAGTTGTTAACCCTTGGAACACCTTTGCAATGGTTCTATCTGGAGCAGTATTGTTAGGAATGAAAGTGCAACACTTTCCACCCAGCATGATGCATACGCCCTTTTTTCTGCTAAGATCCTGTCTAGGGCAAGTCTGTTCTCCCAGGCCATTTGGCTGGTGGCATGTAACTGGCTAGCCACTCCTCTGAGAGCATCTCAAGTATAGTTGATGAATCTTTGTTTATCATAATAGATGTAATTAATCCAATCCACATTTTAATTAATAGTTGACCACCAGAAGAGTGCTGATTTAAACCCAGCAGCTATTTGGTTTTGGTCCTTACATTCATTAAGTACTCCTCTAGGGACTCCCATTGAGTCAATATAAATGTCAGGATCAAAAGAATTTGTTAGATCTCTCTGATTTCAGTGGCCAAGTGGATTCTTGGGAATCTTATGGAATGCCAGGGTGAATGGAATGGCCAACTGAACTAAGGCACAAATCCCAGTCCAATTGAATGGTAGTAGGACATGGAAGTTGCTCTTTCCACAATACCACCAGACATCAGTCCGGGGTATATGAAGAGTCAAGTAGTTGCCTTTGTTTGACTCACCAGTAACATTTAGGATGTGGGTATAAGCTGAAAGTTCTCTCATGAGCTTATTGAACTCTGCCCCCTCCCTAGAGAGGCAAGAGGAGTGGTTCATATTTCCCATGGAGAAAGAGGGAATTGCTCTAGGGTCTGATTTCTGCAAGGTGGGAAAGAGCAATGATAGACTCTTGCAAGTCTCATTTTCCCAAGCATCCCTGTCCTAGTATACAGCCAACATGCAACAAATTTGGTTGGGATTGATATCCCATCCTAGAGGGGATGGTACCACCTGTGTGTGCCTCAGGCCACCCAGCAGAGCACACATAACAGTCACTCTTACTAAGAGCTAGTACCCAAAATTTGGCCCATTCAACCTAGGTATTTACATCCCCATATCCAGTCTAAATTTGTAAAGTCTGCCTCAAGTCAGTTATCTTAATTATTTCTACTCTCTAAGGGTCATTGTATGGTGGATTAAAGGAAGTCATGGGATTGGAAGTTATAGTAATCCTAGGTGGGCTTGGGTGGAGTTGGCAACTAGCCTAAAAGCTAACCATCCCATGGGATCCCTTCCTCAGATGTCTATTCCTAATCCATACCTTCAAGGTTCCTGGTCTAGAGTAGTTGGGTTGTTTATGGTAATTCATATAGGATTGCATACATTTCTACAGTTAGGTGGCATAGGGCCTTTATACAAATGTATTTTATTCTTTAAGGGTTTGTTTTTGGAAGAATGGCTCACCCAGCCTCAAAATTGGGTGGTCCACTAGACTTCATTTCAGCCAGCACAGGGCTTTCCCCAGTAGCAACCTGTTTCACAACATAGATATTTGCTTGTGACATCTACCTTTGGTTCCCTAAATTACCACAATGTAAGACTTGGCAGGCATCAAATTTTATGGTCTGGTGGGTGAAGGTTCTAGTTATGTTGACTATTAGTTTGATTGGATATTCTTTTTCTACTGGGCTCCATCCAATAATTGTGAACCCTCTCACCCTTGGTAGTAGGATTAATCCTAACCACATCCACCCCCAATGACACAGCCTGCCCATAGATTCCTTCTAGGTTTTCCTTAGGGTTAGCTTTAAGGGTTCCTTAGGTGATCTATACACTTCCCATTCATCCTTTTCCCTTCCTTCCGGGGGTTCTTTTACCAGTCTTTTGACTCCAGTGTAATGTGTCCGCCGCCTACCTCCCGCCCCATAGAGCTGTTCACATGGCTGTCTCAGTGATCAGGAGCACTTGAAAGGGACTTTCTCAGCATGGTGGACCTTGTAGTCTTTTCAAGTCTTAGCACTGAGTCACCAGGCTGAAAGTGGTGAGCCATGAACTCAAGAGGCGGGGTTTGAGTCAGAAGTGCTTTTAACCTAAGGGATGACAGGGTGGAGAACAGGACCAGTATATAATTTCTTAAAAACTGGTCTTTGGTTTCCACACTAGGAAGGCCAGTAGTCCTACCTAAATCCGGGAGTCCACATAATAACTTGTAAGGGGAAAATCCCAAGTCTTTCCTTGGGGTTGTCCTAATCCTAAGGAGTGTTATTGGGAGACATTTGGACCAAGGCATTTTGGTTTTGTTTTTGGGTGTTTTTTGTTTGTTTGTTTTTTAAACTGGGTTTTGCTCTTGTTGCCCAGGCTCGAGTGCAATGGCACGATCTAGGCTCACTGCAACGTCCACTTCCCAGGTTCAAGCGATTCTCCTGCGTAAGACTCCCGAGTAGCTGGGATTACAGGCGCCGACCACGACTCCCAGCTAATTTTTGTATTTTCAGTAGAGACGGGGTTTCAACCATGTTGGCCAGGCTGGTCTCAAACTCCTGAGTTTGATCCACCCGCTTCGGCCCCCTAAAGTGCTGGGATTACAGGCGTGAGCCACCATACCCAGCCTTTAGTTTCTAAGATTAGTTTAGTAGTATACTTTTTGAGAGTCTGATTCATTTTCCCGACCTTTCCAGAGGAGTGGAGATAACAAGGGGTGTGGTAATACCATCGAATGTGTAAATCTTCCATAATTCCTCTTCGCACCCTCAAGGTAGTGGCTCCCATTGTCTGAATCAATGTTTTCTATCAGGACAAATCTAGGTATAATTTGTTCTAAAATTACTTTGACCACATTCCCAGCAGTGGCAGCTGGGAAGGGGAAAGCCTCCACCCAGGCGGAGAGGTGGTCTAACATTACCAGTAGATACTTTAGTCTCCTTATTTTGGGCATTTCTGTAAAATCTACTTGAATGGTTTGAAATGGCCTTAACCCAGGAGATCTCCCTCTGGTAGTCTGTTTTCTAACTACCTTTTTGTTTATTCTCTGGTAGGTCACACAACCCCCACACACTTATTTAGCAAGGGTATAAATCCCTATACACCCATAATTCTTGGTATTGCATCACACGTGGCCTGAGGACCCCAATAACTTCTCCTATGCAGTTTGGACATCAGTTCTCTCATTATGGTTTTGCTTATTTCTCTTCCATCAAGGAGCATCCATCTCCCATCCTCAGTTTGGGTGGCCTGTATCTTGCTCAGCTCTTCCTCCTCTTTAGAAAATTAGGGTTTTAATACCATCCTAGGGATATCTGGGATTAGGCTAAACAGTTTAACTTCTTCCTCCGGGGGGCGTGCTTAGCAGCTTTATCCCCACGCCTGTTTCCTACAGCTTCTGTAGTGTTTCCTTTCCGACGGCCATTTACATGAACCATGGCTACCTCTGCTGGAAGCAGGAGGCTTTCTAAAACTTTTTAAAACTGTTCCCCATGTATTAATTTTTTTCCCCTGCTATTTGTTAGGGCCCACTCTGTCCAGATCTTTCCAAAGGTGTGTACTACTCCATAGGCATATTTGGAATCACTATATATAGTGCCTTCTTGGTCTTGTAGGAGCTTTAGGGCCTGTATAATTCAGAGGTTTGGTCTGACTAGTTATTGGGTAGTCTACATTTTCCATGTAAGGATGGTTTGTTTATATCAATGACAGCATAGCCATTGTGTCTTTTACTGTCTATCACTCGGGATGACCCATCCACAGACAGACTCATCCCATCATGTAGTGGAGTTTCTTTAAAGTCTGCTCTAACTTTAGTCTGATATTCTATGATATCTAAACAGTTACGGTTTGATGTCTCCTCATTTTCCTCTCCTTTTCATAAGAAACTGGCTGAATTCAAGCAAGTATCTATTGTTAAGACAATTTATCTTTTTCCAGTAATATGGTTTCATTTTTTAAAATTTGGGAACCAGTCAACCATCCTTCAGCTCTTTGATTTAATATTTTCCTGACCTAAAGTAGGGTGCTCACTACCAGGGCCCCTGCTGAAGGTCACCTTTCTACTCTCCTCTATGAGCAGGGCCGTGGCAGCTACTTCTTATTTGTATTTTTGTCTCTTTGTCTCCTATCTTTTATGGTCATTCTCTTTCTCTTTCTTCCTCTTGTACTCTTCCTTTTACATTTTCTCTCTCTCCAGTCTCACCTTCTGTGTCTCTCTTTAATTTCTGTCTTTTTCAGTCTCTCTCTCACTCATTTTCTTCTTCTATCTCTCTCTCTGTCATCCTGTTTCTTTCTCCCTCATACTCAGTTTTTTCCTCTTTCTCTCTCTGTGCCTGAGCCGAGCTGTGGTGTGCCATGGCTCCCCCATGTCATTTCAGCAGCAGCTTTCATCAACTTTCAGCAGTCGGCTTCCACACACAGCTGCGTGCGTGGCTGGCTTTCTCTTGCCTTCAGGGTCAGCAGCTTAACTCTTTCTCTCCTTACAAAAACCTTCTGAGCTTCCTTCAGTAATTCCTCAATCATTTCCTCATTCCATCCATCAATCTTTTGCAGCTTCTTAGTAATATCAGGCCAGATTTTAGTTACAAAATTAACCTTTAAGAGGCCTTGCCCTACTGAATCCTCTGGATCTAATCCTGAACATTTTCTCATTTGATCCCCGAGCCTCTGCAGAAGCAGAGGAAATCTCCTCTTTTTCTTGTTGGTTCTCAAATGCTTTTGGGACATTCTGTGTCCTAGGAGTAGACTCTAATTCCTCTAATTATTAGCTCCCTAAGGACCTGCATTCGAACCCATTCCCTGGGGTCATTATTATCCCATCCGGGATCTGCATTTGGGAATTTCTGCTCAGCTGGCAGGACTCCTTGCCCGGGAGGATGCTGTCTCTCCCAGATGGTCATGGCTGCCCTTCTAATCATTCCCCTCTCTTCCCCAGTAAAGAGAATATTCATGATAGACATTATCTCAGCCCAAGCATAAAAACTGGGTCCTAACAACTGATCTGCCTGCTCTGGTAACCCGAGGAAATCTTCCAAGAGTGGCTTCATTCCCTTCTTAAATTCCTAACCTCAGTACTTTTTAGAAGTGCATTCACAAATCCAACTTCTCCCTGTCCCATAGGGACTTCCCTAAGAGGGTACCTGTTAGACATCTGCTGTTTAGAAGGAATGGGGAAATTCTCAATATTTCTCTTACATTTTTCTAATTCTTTCCTCAAGTTTGTATAAGGATTTAAAGGAGCATTGGGTTTAGCTCCTTCATGACCCCCAGATTAGTCTTACTCTGGCCTTCCTGTTGCCCCTTGATCTCCCTGTCCTCTACTTTGTGAGATGTATGGGATAGGGCAAGCATGTTAGGGGATCCAAGGGCTTTTCATTGGGAGAGGGCTATTTATTACGCTCTTTTTCTCCCTCTTTAAGGGGGAGCATGAGGGTTAATTCACTAATCTAACAAAGAGCATAACCCATCTCCTCTTGTGAGGATGGGGTTTTATTATTCACATAAAGAATTAAAGCTTGGCTCACCCAATCCTCATCTGAGCCAAACTTAGGCCAAGAGCCCAAAGGCTGATGAATGGGCTCTTTGGGCCAGATAAAACAGCAACACTTTATCATGTTTTGCTTTTCCCTCTGGGGGAGTTTCAGAGAGGGTCTCTTCAGTTCCCTCTTTCCTCTGTTCCCTAGGCCTGGAATTCTTATTTCACATTTTCAGTTAGTCTCTGTGTCTGAGCTTTTCCTGTGTACTTAGCTCCCACACCAGAGGTTTCCTGCATACCCTGAGAATCACTTCATCTGTCTCCAGCCGTTTCCCTTGCGGGAGGATGAAACTATGGATTGAGACTCTGCACTCGCTTCGTTTCTTAGATACATCTCAGTCACACACACTCGACCTTTGAAAATGCCCAACCACCAAGGCAGTACATATAGTCCAGTTTTCCTACCTTGGCTCATACACGAGGTTGCCCCAGTTGCCGTGGTGCCAGCTTTTCTCCCTGTGTCACTTTCATAATTTCCTGAATAACAGTCTCAGGATTGTCTATGGGTTCTGCGGGGAGCCAAGACACTTGGGCAGAGCAGGCCACCTAAATCAGGTGGGACGCATCTCCTCTCTTGGCTGGAGTCTCACTCCATGTAGGCACAGAGTTCCCCATACAGGCCACCAGGTTCCGATAAACAAACTTACTCATCTAAACCCAAAGAATGGACTCAGATACCTTGAGAATACTGAAAGTGAGACTTTTAATGATGGTCTTGCAAGACATGGTGTCTGATGCTCAGGCACCCCCAGCATGGTTACAACAAGCAATGTATCCCCTAAATTGCTTGTTGTAATTCCTGGTTCCTCATAGGCTGGGTACTATGGGGTCACAGTCTTCCCAGATGTCACCTATCAGTTGTTGTATAGGGGCTTTAAGTGTTTTCTCTTTTTTTTTTTTTTTTTTTTTTTTTTTTTGAGATGGAGTCTTGCTCTGTCGCCCAGCCTGGAGTGCAGTGGCATGATCTCGGCTCACTGCAAGCTCCGCCTTCCAGGTTCATGCCATTCTCTTGCCTCAGCCTCCCAAGTAGCTGGGACTACAGGCGCCCACCACCACGCCCAGCTAATTTTTTGTATTTTTAGTGGAGATGGGGTTTTGCCCTGTAAGCCAGGATGGTCTTGATCTCCTGACCTTGTGATCTGCCCGCCTCAGCCTCCCAAAGTGCTGGGATTACAGGCGTGAGCCACCACACCTGGCCTAAGTGTTTTCTTTAGGGCTGTCCTGCTGCATTTTGTTGCAGCCCACAATACATTGCAATCCTAGTTAGCTCAGAGGCTCAAGTATTTGACTTATGACCGAAATAGCTAGGCAGGCTGATAAGAACAGACAAAAGTGAGCTATTTTGAAGGCTAGTAAACTTTCATCTTAGACTAAACTTCTTTGGTTTGGGTAAGGGCAACTAAAGGGGAAAAGGGGATTGCCGACAAGCAGGCATCAGCTATCCAAGCAGGGGCCTAGTATATCCTGTTTCTTCTGTAGTTTGCTGGCTTAAGCTGATTCAAGGCACTTTGTCTTGGAAATGGATCACTGTGTACATTATTTCCTTCATATAGTAAATAATATATAAAAAATTATTTATAAGAGTTACTCCCTTTAGGGAACCATGGCTAAGCATGCTCTAAAAATTCAACAGCATTCCTTGAGGTCTTCCTAATTTTTAATACTAAAAGAGATTGCAACACCCAAAAGCTTTCTAACCACTGATTTGACATATTTGGTGCAGTTTTGAATATGGAATAAATGCATATTAATTGATTTTGATCATAAGAGGAGGTTTTTCCATTAGCTTAAAGATAGCATTACCTTGAACCAGATAATATTGTTGATTTGCAACCATTTTGATCAATATTTGACCAAAGGCAATATTTGACCAAAGGCTGTTTCATATGGTTCACCCTAATACAAGTCCAATAAATCAATATAGTTTCACTATTTTTATCCCATGGCTGTATGACAGGGGTCCCCAACCTGTGGCCTGTTAGAAACTGGCCTGCACAGCAGGAGGAGAGTGGCAAGCGGGTCAGTATTACCACCTGAGCTCCGGCTCCTGTCAGATCAGCAGGGTCATTAGATTCTCATAGGAGCACAAACCCTATTGTGAACTATGCGTGCAAGTGATCTAGGTTGTGTAGTCTTTATGAGCAAATCTGTAATGATCAATGATCTGAGGTGAAACAGTTTCATCCTGAAACTATTCCCCTCCTGGCCTTGCTTCCCCTCAGGGGCCCCCTCCCCCACTTCCCCACCTTCTGTGGAAAAACTGTCTTCCACAAAACTGCTCCCTGGTGCCAAAAAGGTTGGGTACTGCTGCTGTATAATACTATTCCAAAAGAAGTAGAAATAGCAATTTTGTAAATATTTGTTACTTGATCCACCTTACTTTTTGTTCAAACTGCCTTGTGTGTTTAGACATAGTGTAAGAGATAGAAATTGCCTGGAAAATTAATTTCCATTTCTAGTTCTTTTGTGGTCTGCTAAAGAAACAGCCATTTCAGGTGCTTGAACGCAAGTAGCCCTTTCTCCACCTCATAAAGTAAGCTCACGTTCTTTTGATAGATGTTCCAGGCCCATATAAGTTTTTCTTTCTCTCTTTTTTTTAAAATTATATGGTATGCTGATACAAAGAAAATGCTTGAGAATAATTTGTTTTTTTACTTAAGTTTTCAAATCCTTTCTGTGCTCATTTTTTTTTTTTTGTCTAGAACGCTTTTCCATCCTATCTATATCCCTATCTAACTCAATGTTCCTGTCCTTCTCCATTGCTTTAATTATCTGAGATAGCATATAGAATAAAATAGAAGAAAACTGCCCTGCAATTATGAGAATAAAATAAATATAAGCCAGTGCCCACTGCCTTTTACCTATACCTTCACTCCTCTCAGCACACTGCTTTCTGCTAATTGTGACAATGACAGCCATGCTGATTATTTGCCACCTCTATGAGTACTACATGTTCTGTGTCTTCACAGAGCCTGGGGTGCTTTTAGAACACAGGAAAACAGCTATAAGTGGCTTGTGTTTAGGCAGAAAATGTTCCCCAAAACTCTAGATGCAAAAAGAGTTACTTTGTATTCCTGAAGACACTTATGATACTGCCTGAACCTTAATTATGCTTCCCAACATTTGCAAAATTAAAACCTCAAATTAAACATCTCATTAATGTAGCTCCTTTGCAATTCATTCATTTGTTTCAAAAATGATAAAGGGGAAAAATTATGCATTTCAGGAGGTACTCGGTCACAATACCAACTCACATTTATTTGAATGTCTCAGAAAATAAAAACTGCAAAGCCTGTTGTGGGAAGAGTGTGGAAAAGAGGAAGTCAACCAAGTGAGTAAACATGAAATGGAGGATTATCCTTATTTGTGAGAAATCCATTCCAGCAAGAAATTGAATCAAGAGTTTCTGCATCTAAAGCAGTAGGGCTACTGATGGAACCTGGGAGAAATGACTTTATAGATGAGAAGCAGACTGGACTAAGGGCTATGGACAGCACGGTCTAGTGACTTGAGAACTAAACTAGGAGTCAGAGATGAGGAGTTAAATCCCAGTTCTGTTACCTGCTGGGTTTAAGTAATTTACTGTAATTCAGCAGACTCATACTGAGCTTCTAACTCTGCCAGGCCCTGAGCCAAGTGCTAGGACTTTGTTCACACAATTAGATCCTTCTATTTTGCAACATCTACTTTTCTCTGTACCAGATTATTCCCTCATCATGGACACCCGCTCTAGTAGCTCCCATCCTTAAAATCCCTTCCTGATCCAAGGCCCCCTCCAATGACAATCCAGTTATCCACGTATGACAGACTTGTTGTAAGTGGAAAATATCTTAAGTGGACAGTGCATTTAATACCCTGATAAACTTATTGTAAAGTCAAAAAATAATAAGCTGTACCATCCTAAATCAAGGGCCATCTGTATGTTTTGCTCACCTTATTTAAATTATCATGTATACTCAGCATAGTGATAACTTCTGACTAATTGAAAAGTGCTCCCCTCTCAGCTATCATAGCACCATTTGCTGCTGGCTTTCCTTTTCCCCTTTCTCAGGCCTTCTCAGTTTTCTCTGAGAGCACCCACTCCTCTGTCTTAGGTCCTCTTCTCTTCTCTTTTCTTTCTCCATAAATGATCTCATCTATTCCATAACTTTAAAAGACATCCATTTGTTGAGACTCTCAAATGTATAGAGTCATCTGAACCAGAAACATTTCAGAGTTAAATACTGACAATATCCAACCCTGTATCTTTTATAATTAGAGAATATAAGCCAATTTGCTGTTATACAATCAAAGCAGAGTACCTCAAAATAAAGTCCAGGAAATATGATTTTCCTCTCTGGTTTGTTAACGGGTAAGACTAATTAATTTTCAGGATCCCTAAAAGTGAGAAGTAATACTCAATCTTACCCAAACTTCTTTCATCAGAGAGTCTTTTTCCATGGCATATCTCACCTGACCAGAATTCCAACGTTTTCCTTTAGGAAAACACTGAATTAAAGAATCCAGTGGTTGTGGGAGTTACTAAGATGCTCTCTTCATTCTTCTCAAACTCATTCTTCCTAGTTTTGGACTAATAATGAGACCCTTTATTTTTGCTCTGCCAGTGCTATTCACTACCCACCACCTTTCAAATGCCTGTAATATCATTATCTTCTCCCAGTGTCCTAGATTTTTTGAGGTAACTGATACTTTTGACATCTTATACTACCTAAAATTGTCCCTTTTCTCTTATCTCCATGATTACTCCTCTCTCCTTTCTCCAATGGCTCTTAACCCTGTATTAATGTTTTACCCCCACTGCTATTTCTAACTGAAATCTCTATATGAAGTCATCATTTAATCCCATGACCATAGCTATAACCTTTTGTTTTCCTGAAATTTATATCTAGCCCTTTCCAACTTCTAAAGGGTCTGAAGGAATGGTTAACCATTCAACAGTTTTTCAGCACTTTCTATTTAGCAGCCTCTATGCTTGGTATAATGGTACTAAGGTGAGCAAAATGGTCCTGGCCCTTTATCTTGCCCAGCCTACATTCTAAGTGAGGTGGCAGAATAAAAAATGGAAATTCTAATAAAGGAAAATAAGTGTTAAGATAAGGAAGAAAACAAGTGTCATAGGGACACAGAAAGGCAGTACTTAACCTGGTCTAAGAGGAGAGGTGTATCAAACAAAGCTTCGAAAAGATACTAAGGTTCATGAAATTTCCAAATGCCCTCTACCATATTCTTCACAATTTTCCATAAAGATGATTATTTAGCTGGCACTTCAAACAAAATGGTTGAAATCAGTTTCAACATCTTTATGTGCATCTTATTGTGTGCATCATTATCTACCCTGACAACTAGGTTGAAATACTGACATCTTTCCATATTTTCTTCTTCCCAACCTTACTTGGGATCATTTACCAGATCCAGTCAATTTCACCTCTACCATAAATCTATAATCTTTAGATTCCTTTGTTTTCTCATGGCTTCTGTCTCAGATCCAACCCTCATTACTTCCAGCTTGTGCTATTTTAATTTCCTCCTGACCTATGGCAAATGCTCCTGTACTAAGCCACTCTCCATAACACTGCCAGAGAGTCTTGTATCTGTGGTCTGTTCCCTTGCAGTTAGCTGATACTGAGGTGGGGCATGATCTCTCCATTCAACAGAGTACTCTCAGTTGCATGGGTGCTTTCAGGATGGTTAAACATTTGTGTTAGCTGCCTGTTGCAGGCAGCACATGAATGTCACAGATGGTGGTCAAGAATTACTATCAAGAAGTTCCTGTACTGTGCTGGACTTCCCAGCTATTTATTGGTGGGGAGACATTCCTGAGAGATGTTACTCTGGCAGTATGGAAGGTTAGTATGAGATTCTGTACCTGTAGTTTGATGGTATATTTTTCAAGACTCAAAAAATAAAAATAAATATAAAATACCAGGAAAATATTCAAATACGAGAAACGTTTTCCTTGTTATATTTTTCAGATAAGTCAGGAAGTCTATGCCAAGATAAATAAATGTAAAATTAAAAATAGGATAATGTCAATTCTCAGTTTTCCACCTACAAATTATTTATGGTGACCCAATGTTTCCTTCCTACCTAACCAGATCTCACGTGGCTGAGATAAGACAAAGTCTGATGTGGACGAGATGAGGAGAAGGAGACTGATTAGTTGTGGTTTGACTGTTAAAAGGTATATTTTTAATATTGACCTTGGACTATTACTTTCTTTGAATTGCCATTGCATCTGCATTTTCCTCCTCCTCCTCTTCCTCTGTTTCTTGCTATTTCTCAAGATGATTAATGTAAACAAAGCATATTGTGGCCATCAAGAGGAATAATATTTGTTGGGTAGAAGAGTGGGAAGACAGAAAAAAAATTATTATTTTTTGTGATGGAATCTCGCTCTGTCACTCAGGCTGGCATGCAATGGTGCAATCTCGGCTCACTGCAACCTCTGCCTCCCAGGTTCAAGTGATTCTTCTACTTCAGCCTCCTGAATTTCTCAGACTACAGGCACGTGCCACCACACCTGGCTACTTCTTGTATTTTTAGTAGAGATGGGGTTTCACCATATTGGCCAAGCCGGTGTCAAACTCCTGACCACGTGATCTGTCTGCCTCGGCTTCCCAAAGTGCTGGGATTACAGGCGTGAGCTGCCGCGCCCGGCCTTAAGTGTTCTTTAAAGGTATTATTTGAAACTTACTTGTAACAAAGATATGAGAGTTGATACCTTAATAAGCATACATTCAAACAAGTTATTTCTAGAACCATTTAAGACAAAGGGACCAAGAACTAACATTTATTGAATATCTACTATGTGCCAGACACCGCTAGCTATTTTAAAACACTATGAGGTAGATATTGTCCCTATTTTATAATGAAAAAATTGATGTTTAGAAATAACTTGTTGGCCAGGCGCAGTGACTCACGCCTGTAATCCCAGCACTTTGGGAGGCCGAGGCGGGCAGCTCACGAGGTCAGGAGATCGAGACCATCCTGGCTAACACGGTGAAACCCCGTCTCTACTAAAAATGCAAAATATTAGCTGGGCGTGGTGGCGGGCGCCTGTAGTCCCAGCTACTTGGGAGGCTGAGGCAGGAGAATGGCGTGAACCCGGGAGGTGGAGCTTGCAGTGAGCCGAGATCGCGCCAACGCACTCCACCCTGGGCGACAGAGAAAGACTCCGTCTCAAAAAAAAAAAAAAAAAAAAAAAAGAAATAATTTGTTAATAATTGCAGTATTTTGAAGTGGCAGAGCTGGGATTATACCTCCATACCTCCACTTCAAAGTGCACAGTCTTTCTGCTATACTCTGGTTACAGGTTCTCTTTTATTTTCCCACTACTCTTAAAACTGCCATCTTGATTCCTAATCTCTGTATTGTTGACCAAAGCTCATGGTAACTTCCTTTATAAGAAATGATACCGAAAGCTTTTTTGGGCAAGCCAAGCCCAGGTTTTGAGACATGGGCTTCAATTTGGGAAGTCCCTATGGTTCTCTTTTTGAAACAAATCCTAGCTATTAACCTTAATCTTCAAAGCAGGAATTTCTTGTATATAAAATTGTGTATTCTTGCTGATTATACAAACATTTGACCAAAATATGATTTTCAAGGCTCTTCACTAATCAAATGCTAAAAATATGAATGTTTAAATGTATTTGCTTGTTTCTTTTTTAACTGCTTTTTTTTTTGTTTCTTTGACCCAGAGTATATTCTTGATTCTCACCATGGTAGGTTTTACATACCAAAAGACCACACTTTTCCTTAACATATTCTAAAGAATGTGAAGCACAATAGAAAACATATATCATAAGTTGTTTGTATTGTTCAATTGTTGAGATATTTGAACAAAGGTAAGCTCAGAAGTTATACAATTACAGCTTCCTTTCAGCAAAAACTATCTGTTAAATGTATTTGCCAAATAATAAGAATGAATATAGATAATATATCCTGTGTAGCCTGTCTATAGAAATTTTAACATTTACAAGTAAACAAATGGCTCTCTGAAACTCCCAAACATCCCTTGTCCTGACAATGAGTACACATCCTTAATATATAGTTAAGTTTAGCAAAGTAAACAAATTACTGCCCAAATGAAATCCATGTAAACTACACTTTTGTGAGTCACTTATAGTGATCAAGGGAGATTTAATTTATCACAAATACCTTCATCGTGTTTATTTTGAAGCTTTAACTTTCACACTAGTAATTTCTTTCTGTCAACTAATTTTAAATTGTCCAATCAAATTGTCTGAATTTGGGCTAAGCTGACCTTGAATCAGAGTACAAAAGAAAATATTTTTCACAGACCAGTTATTTGATGTATAATTTTCACTTGTTGAGACTACGTAAAAGTGTCCCACAATTCCAATTTTGAAGAAGTCTGATTTTATATTTATTACACATGAATTATATTATTTATATGATTTCCTTTCTTAAACTTGATTGTAAATTAATTTATTGTATTTTTTCTGAGTTACAATATCAAATGTCATTAGATCCCATAGATGTGTTCTCTCATAAATGATATTTTGTAAAAGGAAAAACCCATTCTAGCTGCACCCCCATGTTCCACATTTCAATGTTGCATATCTAGTAACACATTACTCTGAATAAATGGTATGATCTTAGGGTAGATTTTTTTTTTTCTTTTCAGATGTTATATCTGCCAGTTTTCAATAGTAAATAGGTCTGAAGTCTTCAATCTACTACTTGTTTGATGATATATTGGTTTGTTCTCACATTGCTAATAAAGACGTACACAATATTGGGTAATTTATAAAGGAAAGAGGTTTAATTGACTCACAGTTCCACACGGCTGTAGGCCTCACAATCACAGCAGAAGGCAAATAAGGAGCAAAGTCACATCTTACATGGCGGCAGGCAAGACAGCGCGTACAGGGGAACTCCCCTTTATAGAGCCATCAGATCTCATGAAACTTCTTCACTATCACGAGAACAGCATGGGAAGGACAAACCCCCATGATTCAATTACCTCCCACTAGGTCCCTCCCACAACACATGGAGATTATGGGAGCTACAATTCAAGATGAGATGTGAGTGGGAACACAACCAAGCCATATCAGATGATACATAAATACTCTAGGCCTTTCCTTTGTCATCCCACTTATGCACTTTCATATTTGGCTAAGGAGTAGTTTCTGTCACTGAATACCTTTTGTATCAGACCAGAACCTACAAGAATAGAAAGTAAGTGCACAGTCTCAAAGGCACCCTCTCATCTTCCTTCCTGTCAATGTTTATGGTGCTTGGACTGAACTCTTAACATTTGCAGACAGCTACCTTGACATCAGCATGATACAGATTTGAATTCATCAATGCCACCTTAGTAAACCTTTTTCTCTTCCATTTCAGTTACGTTGATTTTTCTCCTTTAGCTGGAATTGTCTTTGATATCCTTGATGAAATTATTTGGCAGATGATTATTTCTCCCTTGAAGGTTTTGAAAAGGACAATTACTTTTGTTCATGATTGGAAAGGTGCCAATTCACATTACTTTGCACACTTCTTTTTAAGAATTTCACATTTTTGTATTTACCACCCATGTTAGGCAATTTACTTGTATCCGCATTAGAAGGAAGAACTACATCTACTTAAAGACTACAATTTGATGAGTTTTAACAGTTATATGCTGCTGTGAAACCAGCATCTCAATCAATACACAAAATATTTGTCACCCCAAAAAGATTCATCATCTCTCTTGCAATCAACTCCTTTCTTATTCCTCAGCCCTAGGAAAACATTAATCTTTTCAACTCTGTTGATTAGTTTGCATTTTCTAAAATTATATATAAGTGGGATACTATAGTATGTACTATTTTATGTGTGCTTTCTTTCATAGGGCATAAGTGGAATGAGAGCAGAGAATGTTGACCATATTTGAACCCACAGTTGAGATAATTCTGATCAATTAGGAGGAGTGAGGAGTAGCTGAGAAGTGAAAAGTATAGGTTAGATAAATCAAAATAATTTTTACTAATATGAGTAGAAGGCACAATATATTGGTCCTGTTGAAACTGTAAAGAATATTTAAAAAGGGAACAAAAATCCTTATCAGAGACCAACTTCTGGGTCAGCTAAAAATTAAAAGTTTCCCATTAAGGCATCCAATAATCACTATATTTAAGAAGCTGAACATCAACATGAAATAAAATTGTGAAATGATTAATTTAGACACAAAAATTTAACAAGTTCAGGAAATGTTGCCACTGTTTTTTCAGGTTCACATGAATCTGATTTTAGTTCCCACATACTCTTTTCAGAGGAATATTTAAATAATTTGACTGTGACAAGCCAAACTGTTTTGAGACCTCATTGAAAGTCAAATGAAAACATTAATCAAATGCAAAAATATTCCAGTCAGGGATAGAAATGCTGCAGGTTAGAAAATAAAAATGTTGCCTGTGAGAAGGAAAATCAATTGATTTAGAAAAAGCAAGTATTGGTTCAAAGCTACATGGTTGGTAGTGACTGGAAATCACTACAATTTCAGGAGGTTGTATTTTTCTTCAAAATCATCAGATAGTCTTGAGCTGTAGCTACATTGCAAAACCAGTTTGTTTGACTAACTTTTCACCTAAGTAAAATAGAAAATCAGATCAGTCAAACAACTGATTGTCTTTCCCTTTCTCATTGTTTTTTATGGACAGGCTTTAGTGACTAGCATGCAAATAATTATCTACAGCACAAAATAGCCAGAGAAGTGAATTGTGGAATACGCAGTGTTAATTGAGCAAAAGAATGGCTTTCATATTCTTAAATGCCACAGAATTGTTCAATATTAAGTGAGCACTACCTTCTCATTTCAGCTATGAATTCTAGAAAGTACAGCTCCTTTGGTAAAGTGATCTGACAAATACATTGCATTGCTATTCAGTCAGTGCTGCTCCTCTTTTGTGGGGCCAAATAACTATACATCGCTATATTTTGGATTATCTGACCATTGCTACTGTTTTGTGGGGTTAAATGACTAAACATCCTTATATTTTGGATTATCTGACTACTGCTCCTGTTTCGTGGGGCTAAATGACTACATATCCCTATATTTTGGATTATCTAACTATCTAATGTGGGTAATAACCTTACTCTGTCACTTACCAGTTTTATCACCTTGATAATTTGCTAAGTCTCTTTAAGTCTTTTTCTGTCATGTGTTCAAAACTGTCATCATATAGAGCTATGAAGATTTAATTAGATGATGTCTGTGAAGCATTGAGTTCAATGCCTGGCATAAAGAAACATTAATATATGTTATTTTTATGTTCCTTGATTATTATTAATTCATTCATCTGACAATTATTAATTGAATTTTTATTAGGGCCCAGTCACTGTACAAAGCACTGGGAATAAAATGGTGAAAAATCCACAGCTCCTGTACCAATTAAGCTTAGTGTATAGTGGGAACACTCTCAAGTTCATGAACAATTTTAATAGTGTGAGAAATGCTCTCCTGAATAAGCAAGAGTATGATGTGCTGTGGGAATGTGTAGGAGGGCTTCCTGAAGGAAGCATTTGGGATAGACAGGAGTGAGAAGGAAAGCTTTATGGAGGAAGTGTGAGGAGGGGCACAGAGGAGAAGAGAGAGGCAACGCAGGGGCGAACATTTGTATCTGAGGGAATAGCATGTGTTAAGACCTATAATAAATGAAACTATAGTGGAAGCTATAGAGGCAGTTCCACCAAGAAAGCCAGAAAACAAAACAAGAACAAAAAAATTCTTTTTCTTCCTCTCTAGCGCTTACAGTGCTGAAGAACAAGCTGGGCAAGTAACAGCTCTTTACCCTCACTCATATTTAGGAAGCAAAAAAGAAGAAACTTTGTCAAACCCACAGAAGATTAATAAAAGTTCAATGCTAAATGTCTGCCTGCAAGGCCACCCATATCTCAACAGAAGAAGACTCAGAATGTCTTTCACATTCTTTGTATGAAAAGAAAAAAAAAAAAAAGAAATTAAAGACAGAGAAAGAATTCGAAGCCTGTAATCAATCTTTTCCTTTACAAAACCCAGCAATTCAGGAGGCCTGCCAGAGGCTAAGTCTTTCAGAGACCATGGACAGGAAAAAGCTTACTAAAATGTGCTTCATTCCCAAAGAAAGAGGTCACTCAAGATCCCCAGACCCTTAACTCTGAATAGATTTAATGAAAGCCAACCGCTATTTTAAGAATTTAGAAGGGGGATTTCCCTCCCTAAAGAAAAGAAGGCAGACATCGTCAATGCTCTAACGCTATTTCATCTATGGCACCAGGCATGCTTTTCACTAACTTTCTGTAGGTTGCTAAAGCCCTTTAATGAGGATTTAGTGACTGAGAATACAGTCCTTCATATACAAGGCTTGAAACATAATTGATACAAAGACCATCCCTCCAGGATTAAAGAGTTCTAATCATTCTGTGAGACTTGCATGCTCTTTCCTCCTTGCTGGCCAAAGAAACACTGCATCTTTCAGAAAGGTACTATGCTGTTTCCCACATCATTTGGTAACCACAAAATCTTTCACCCTCAGTTAGAGAAAGATAATCTAGACTATTCTGCAAATAGTACTGATGTGGCAACTGGATACAAAATGAATCTTAGTCCAAGACTTTCTGGTAACCCTGCTTTATGTAATTAATATAAATGGTATACAAATATCTCTTGTAGAATTTTTCTCTAAAGTCCTAGTTGACTATTGTCCTGGTACTCTTATTAATCACAAGGGTATTTTTGTGAACAGGTTGACATGGGCATCATTATTTCCATTTTGTAAATGAGGAATCTGAGGCAGAAAACATTAAGTGACATAACAGCAACACAGTAAGAACAGGAATAGAAATGACAAAAATGATTGTCTCTTGGGAATCAAGAAGGTGTGATAGGATGAATTCTTCCTTTTCTTTCACTATTGAAGGAAGGATAAGGGACAACAACCTTTTCAATGCTAATTTTGAAAACATCCTCCCTGGCTGTTTATAGTCAGAAGACAATTCCTGAGTTGAGTCGCTGAGTGCTACTTGAGTATAGAGAAGAAAAGCTGCCTAACCACATAGGTACTATACACATCCTCTGTAAAAATAGAGCCTCTCCTACTTGGATTTTTCAGTCTCCAGAATGTGCCTCTGATGATACTTCCTCTTCTCTGCCATTAGGTTTCCAAATAAAGGATGGTTGAATGTCTACATGGATGGTGTTTAAATTGCACCTTTAAGTTTTGTGAAGGAGCCCTAGGAAGAAGAATCACTGAGAAGGAGCTTGGATAATCAAATAACCTCGTTAACCCTCAGCTACATTTTTAATCAAATTCTATCCCAGATCTGCATCTGTCTAATGGGAGTATCAGACTGAATCCCTGATTCAAGTTCAATTTCAAGTTCAAACAAAGAAGGAGTAAGAGGTCTTAATGAAGGCAGTAATCTGTTATTTGAATCCCCTTGACCTTCTCTACAGAAAGAGATCTACAGTAAAACAATCCAATTATTTTCCAGATCTTTATGGCAAGAAGAAATTATCCATCTGAGATATTATAAGCAAAGTTTGTGTAATACAATCAAAAAGGAGAGCTAGGTAATTAGAAACATTTAATTCAGGAAAGCAACTTGGGCATGCAAGAATATTTAATAGTAAAAAGATTCTTTCAGAAGAATAAAGAAGAAAAATACTAATAATGCTAATGTATTTTCTCATTTAAATCCAATAAGGTAGGAATAAATATTACCATCTTAGAAATTAGAAAACTGATATGTTGAAGAAATTAACCTAGGACACAGGTAAAATGTGGCAGAGCTGGGATGTGAACATGCTTAGTCTGGCTTCAGTGCCTACGCCCTCAATTAGTTCTCCTGTGGTCTTTCAATAGGATGATAGCCTACATCAACACATATCCCCAGAGGCATCCACGCTGTAGTCCCAACCAGAGAGGACTAATATTATTTGGAAACTTTCTTCCAAATAGGGAGGATTTTGAAATAGAAAATATTAAATGAGACTTTAAAAAGGTTTATAATTATCTGTATCTCTTTTTCTAGGCCACATACAAAGTATAGCTAGCTACTGGAAATTCAATCAGTTAGAAAGAAATTTCCACTTATTAAGATTATTTCTCATTTATTAGCTAGAAATTTTGGCTCTGGGTCCATAGTCAGGTTGCACTCAATTAAACTCCAGAATCTTAAGAACACAACAACACAAATGAATCTCAACAAGCAAAGGTTGAAAACGATGAAGTGAGAAATGCACAGATTACCACACGGCAGCATTAATATCATTATTGAAAGGTTAGCTGCTTAGGAAATCGACAAGGTGCCAAGAGGGCATTCACGGTGCCTCCCAAGAAATGAGAGCAGAGAAGAAACGAAGCCGAACAGAGAAAAGCTTTTGTTGACATTTTCAAAAGCTGACTTTATACAGGCCATATCCCCAAAGAATAGAAAATGGCAATGTAAGAAACCAGTAACACCAGAAAATTGCAGGCCAGTGAGTTCACCACCAGTTACAGGAAAGCATTTGAAAGGTTTTAGAGGATCAGGAGGGGATTCGCTTCTCCCCCTATGCTCAGTCTGTGGGTGAGGGAAGGTGACATTGTTATGGGGAAGGTACAGTTGCCACACTAGCTTTGGGCATTCGCAGGGTGTGAGTGTTATATTAAGGAAAGGGGCTGCAGAGTGAACCACTTCAACCCCTAGAACACACTGGAATAAGTAATCCTGATGCCAGGTTCCAGTCTGGAGTAGCACTATTTTTATATCAAATAAAAAGTAAATGTTGGTATCGTAGGATTTCTAGTTTTGGTCAAATTAGTACTTTTCTGTGCTGTTATACACACAGAATCATTTATCTGCACGCACACATCATCTTGTGTAGCATTTCAAATGGCATACAGAAGATGTGAGATTGGGGAATTTGTCTGTCTGGGCTGAATGAGGCAAATGTTCTGATGTGAGCTACTGGGAGAGATGATAAGTTTGTCCAGGTTTATGCAAGCAATATGACAGTGTGGGGAAAACGAATGACGTTTTCTGACTTAAATACACCTGTTTTCATTTAAAAGGAGTATATGTCTAAGGGAACTTATTTAATGGGGTGTTAAGTAAGAGCACTATTTTTAGAATTAGTGAATGCAGCCAAAATTAAATGAGACGTTCTAATGAAGGCAGATGAGAGAAGAACAACATTTTAACTGGCCCTGGGAGGAAACTTTAGCTATTTCTGTAGGGGGACAAAAAGAGGACAAGTCAGGACTAAAGGACACTCTAGTAGTGAGGTATGGGAGGGAGAATCTTAACCAAAATGAAATGTCAAGAGAATGTTTGGAACATAGCTGGCCCCCTGGAAACTATGAGCATTAATTGAGGAGGCAGGGATGAATCTACCCTCAGAGAAAAACCAGGAAGTGTGGGATGGTGAATCTCTGTGTAAATAATGGGTAGAAACTTGAGTCAGAGAGAACTCACTGTTTCTTCCGGAGGTTCGGGGAGCTGAGGATAGACTGACTTCATATGGAAACTGAGCATGTCAGAAATGGGGACAGAAATTATGACTGGAAATCAGCAACTGAGTGCAGCTCATAAATAGGATTAGAGTAATTTGTGGAACTAAATGGTTAAGGAGCCCCTTCGGTTGGATGTGGTACAAGGTTCTCTAAATACAGTGGTCATAGTCTTTTCATTTTAACGTTTACTCCTAAAGAAAAAAATGTGTGTGTGTGTGTATGTGTATGTGTGTTTACTGACATACAGTGCATGAGATTATGATTTAATGTTTTAAAGTGTATAGAGCCTATTTAATACTATTATATTTATATAGTTACATGTTTTTCCTCTTGAACCATATTTTGCTTCAGGGACATAGTCACAGGTTTTTCTTCTTGGGCCACATTTTGATTCATAGACATATGTCCCCACACTCCCAAAGCTACTCTCATGTTTTTAAATTAACAAAAGTGAATGAGAAGAGTTATTTCAAAATTAGTTCATATATAGCATGCTTTGTTAAGTAGTTTTCATTTATTTCCCAATTACTGCTATTAGTTCATAAATTGTGAAAATACATTAATAAACTAAAAATATTTAGTATGCAACTAACATTATATTTGTATAACTGATTCATGCAAATCCAGATCAGACTTCTCAAGTATAATCATTACTCAAACTCCTATTACCTGTTATTGGCAGTGTACATAGGGTCAATGTAGCACAGACTTCTGGCTGACCACTAAAACTCATTTCCTCTTCTTCTAGGCACGCAGCTAGACTACATTTCCCAGGACCTCATATGGTACCACCAAGACAGACCCGACTGTACCACCCAATGCCAAGCCCTCAGTATCACTGTCAAGTCACATTGGTCATTATGAATTGTGTAAATGCCCCTGGGGATTAGCTGAGGTGATGAAATGATATATTTATATTATAAAATTAAACTGACAACAACAAAAAAATGTGTGCCATGCTAATGCCTGGCCCATACAACATGTCATTCTCATCTTATATAGTCTTGCCGCATTAATGCTCACTTGAATTTGGATGACCCCCAAGGAGACCCTAGAAGTCACATGTTGAAGATGGGTCCTGAGTAACATCATGGATAGGGACCACCTCAACAACTTGTTCATCCACACAATCAAGATGCAAATTTTAATTGTATTGGGAATCATTATACATTATGGACTCTATCATTACAGCAGATAAACTACACTAACTAATCTGAATTTCATATTGGAAATATTAATAAATTACATAATTTAATTTTTTCATTACTCAAAGCAGTAATAAAATTGAGTCTGATTGCAGCTGATTGCTTTTTTGAAGAAAAAATTTAACTTGAAAATCTGAAATCGGATTACAATTTTGGACATAAACATTTCAGAACTACAGGCAGTCCTAATCCCTAAGCCATCCATTGTATGTTATGAATTAAATTTTCTTCTATGTGCTCCCAATAATAGTGATTATTTCTCATGCTGAAGAGATTTGAAAATCATCCCTGAACTCACCCTCTGTGGAGCTGACTTCTCTCTTCTAGTTTTAAAAGCCTGGAAGCATTACAAGAACATATGGAAATGTATATGTTTATATGGGCATTTATATATAAATGTGTAGACTTATATGTGAATTGACATAATAGTGAATTCAAAAGACAGAGATCCAAAGACCATGGTACCTATGGCACAGAATAGGTACAAAGATCTAGCAGTTTCCATGGGAGTTTTGTTATCTGGGCTAGGCTCCTCAGGAGCAAATTACTTGGAATTCATGGGTGATATCAGAAAGTTCCCAGGAGTGTAGAATCTACACAGATAGCCAAAACAGAAATAAAAGTTTTAATATCAGACAACTGCAGTGCACACTGCCATTCATGTGGGTATTCAAGGCTATAAACCCAAGAATAATACAGAATATGTACACATATATATGAATCCTTCTCTATATGTGTATCTATTATATATAATTCTGTATTATATGGGTATAAAGTACTCACATAAACCATGTGCAATATAATTGTCTGGTATTGAAATTTTGTATCTGCTTTGGCTATTTGTGAAGACTCTACACTCCTAGGGAACTTTCTAGTGCCATTCATAAATTAGAAGTTATTTTCCCTGGAGGAGCCTTGTATAGTACAACTCCCATGGAAACTGACAAATCTTGGGACCCATTCTGTGTGTGGATCTCTTGTCTTTGACATTCATTACTGAATAAGTAGATACACATATGTATGAATGAATGAACAATTAGACTGACTTTAGGGTGATGATTTTGAAAACATTTGGAGTTCCATTGTGACTTGATTCCCTAGTATTCCCACTTTACTCTGTCAGCAGAGAAGAATGAAGTTATATGGCAAATGATTAAGAGGAATAATTGACAGCAGACAAAAATGTGATTTTCAACCTTGCCTAGATACTGGAATAACTTGAAGTGCTCTCTCTCCAAATATGATATGTGGGCTCCGAGCCTGGAGATTCTGATATAATCAGCTTCGAGATTTTCTTAAAGTTCTCTTAGAGACTCTGTGCTGCCAAAGTTGAGAACCACTGCACTAGAACAATGTTTCCTCTCCTAGATCATAAGAATTAATTGGTAGTCTTGTTTAAAAGTGTAGATTCTCAGGCCCAATGTAAGACATTCTGAGTCAGTCCCTTCAGTGCCTTTGAATTTTTTTTTTTTTTTTTTTTAATGAAGGCCCCCAAGTGATTCTTCAGGAAAGTTTGTAAATGCTTCCTTAGGCTCTAAGTTCTGCTAGAAAAAGTGTTATGATATGTTATTCTCACCTGTATCCCTGGGGCATGGCATAGACCCTAGATCACATTGTGCATTTCAATAAGTATTTTATATTATTTAATTAAATGACATTTTTAAAGTGCAAATGAGTAAAAAGAATGGATAAAATTTAAAATGCCGCTTGTGATGACTGGTTTTATACTAGAGAATCACAGATACAGGGCTGTCAAGGATTTCACGAGTTTTAATGGGTTCTCTTGCAGGACTTTTATAAGTATGGTAATACAATCAGTTAATTGGTCTGCATACGGGTATTCAGAAGTCTCCTGAAGATGATATTTGCCAATGGATGCAAAATTCTTTCTGTATAAGCATTTATTAGAGAAGTCACAAGTTAAAGAAATAGCTGGGAGAGGGATTCTGTAACATATGGAATTTCAGGAACACAAAATTAGAAAATTAATGATTTGTTTATTTTACTTAATTCTTGTGTTTTCTTACATGCAGGAATTTTATATTTTGCATTCAACTGAGAGGCAAATGCATATATCAAATTAAAAGCAACTATTACAATTTTTATCAATAATATTTTTCTTTGGCACTTCCTAAAATCTTCACTATTTTAGTTAAATGTCATCTTCAAAATTAAGATTCTTTTAGCTCATAACAGCTCTGTCTTTTTAAATTACCTACCATTTGTCATTGGAAAGTTGGCTATTTTAAAATTATCACTCATTATTTTCCTTTATACCCACCAGAATAAGCTGACAGTCAAAAACAGTGAGTCCTTCTCAGATCCAGACCCCAAACTAATTAGCTATATCATATAAAAAAATCTCTGTACGTATGAGAATATTGTTGTAACCCTTCAATGGGTTCTCCTTGGCCGGTGCCTAGATAAATTTGATTTATCAAGACAGGGGAGAATTGCAATAGAGAAAAGTTTAATTCACGCATAGCCAGCTGCACAGGAGAGAAGAGTGTTATTATTACTCAAATCAGTCTCCTCAAAAACGTGGGGATGGGATTGTTAAGGAAAACTTGGTGGGTAGGGTCTGAAAGTGGGGAATACTGATTGGTTGGGTTGGCTATGAAATCATAGGGTGTCAAAGCTGTCCTCTTGATGCTGAGTCAGTCTCCTGGGACCAGGAGACCAGATGACCCAGTTTATCAGTCTGGGTGGTACCAGCCGAGTCATCCTGTACAGCATCGGCAAAATGCCTCAAGCACTGATCTTAGGTTTTGCAATAGTGATGTTATCCCCAGAAGCAATTTGGGGAGGTTTCGAATCTTGCAGCCTCCAGCTATGTGATTCCTAAACCATTATTTCTAATCTTGTGGCTAATTTGTTAGTCCTGTGAAGGTAGTCTAGTCCCCAGGCAGGAAAGAGGTTTGTTTTGGGAAAGAGCTATTATTGTCTTAGTTTCAAATTCCTCCCAAAGTTATTTTGGACTATGTCCAGGAATGAACAAGAACAGCTTGCAGGTTAGAAGCAAATGGAATCAAGTCAGATCTTTCAGTCATAATTTTCTCAGTTATACCGTTTGCAAAGGTGGTTTTAATTGTGGAGTGTTTTTCCATCCCCAATATTAAAGGGAACAAATGAGGGATTAAGAGTAATAAAAAATGCATTTTGTATGGTGCTTCACAGTTTACAAAATGATTTCATATACATATTTCATGTGAATGTCACGTGCACCTTGTGATGGAGGTTATCACTATTTAATTCCCTACAGTGTCAATGTAACATATATAATACTATATATTTAAACAAGGAGACTACCATATATTTGATCCATGTATGTTTGCAGTGATGTTTCTGCTTTAATCTCAAACAATTTGAAAAATATACTTTTCCAAGAAAAACACACAGCTTCTAGTATTAAGTAAAAAGCTTTAAATCCTTTAAGCTATAAATAATGACTAGCAAGCTCCAATGCCACAAAATGAATGTATATATTAGGCCAAATATAAGTTGGTAGGTGGTAAGGTCTACAGCAAATTAGAGATGTGCATTCCTGCTTGAATTATGAACATTTTCAAAATATTTAAGCACTATGGGCCAAACAAAACCTATCTGCATGCTTTCTATGCAACATCTGTTCCACACCAGCAGAACATGGAGTGTGAAAGAAGAAATAAAGCAGGAACACAGAAGCATAAGACGATGATATGAGAAATTGTTTGGGTCACAGGAATTGACTTTTTAAAAGATTAAAGTACAGAGAGTAAGGTTGATAAGTATTGCTGATGCCCATTCAATATCATCAATATGCTCCTTCTATCTCTCTCTTCTGACATGGTTTTGCTGTTGTTGTTGTTACAGTAGAAGATACAGAATACTACAGACTTAGTCTCTTTAGTCAGTTTCCTTGTCTGTAAAATGGAAATAATAATAACTATCCCCTAGAGTTGTGTGGTTAAATGAAAGCAAGACAAAGGCTTAGCAAAGCTCCTTTCACATAGTGATAAATAAACGGTAGGTATTATCATCATCATCATTTCCATTGAAAATAACTACTTTCTTACCCCTTCCTTGCACTTTTCCTTAGTGTATATACTTGGCCCTCTAAATCCACAGGTTTCACTTCTGTTGATTCAACTAACCATGGATCAAAAAAATGTTTAAAAGATTGTGTCTGTATTGAAGACGTATAGACTCTTTTTCCTTTGTCATTATACCCTAGACAATACAGTACAAGAACTATTTACATAGCATTTACATTGTACTAGATATTATAGGTAATCTTGCAATGATTTAAAGTACAGGAGAGGATGTGCATAGGAAATATGCAAATACTACAGTGATTAATACCAGGGACTTGAGCATTCTCAGACTTTGGTATCCTTGCGAGGTCCTGGAACCAATCTCCTGCAGATACCAAGGGACATTTACTGAAGAACAAAATTAACTTTCAGAACTGGAAGGTAAAACCCTCAGTTGGCTTTGCTTGCCATGGGAAAAATAGAGTTCTTTTTTTTTTCCACTCAAATAATTGGAACAACTACAAACTCAAATATAAAAGTGTCCTATCCTGTGGGCTCAAACACCCTTTTCCCTTTAAAATTATAAAAGCTACTGGGCAAGTTGGATGCTATACACAAGTAGTCATACTTACACCAATTACATCATTGCTTTGTAAAATGACATTCATAGAAATGCCACAAGAATTTGGTTCAGTTAAAAAACATTAATTAGATATCTTCTCTGTGTAAGACACAATGCTCAGTTCAGAAAATGTGAGATGAAGAGAGCAGTCTCTGACCTTGAAACCCTGACTTGCCCAGGCTAATGGGGAATATAAAAATATAAACCGACCATGTCAATACAAATGCAAATAAGTGTATGAGTTTCCCAATCTCTGATGTGCATCTTTCTCTCTACTTCTTTGAGTGAGACTTTCCAGGTACTATGCTAAAGCAGAGGTTAGTATGCTATGAAAACCCTGAGAAAAGATTAATGCCTGTTCTTCAAACTCTACGTTTAGCTCCACATATGCTAAGAAGCATTCTACTCCACTTTCATCTTTGACTTATTTGAAATCCTCTGAAAGTTACTATTTCATCATTTTGACCCTTAGTTATTTTCTATATAAAGTGGAACTTGAGTTGCTTTCTGGGTATATGTCTTATACAGCCAAATAGTGCAGTAAGCTCTCTGAGGGAAAGGACCCAGGCTCTTTTGAGCCATGTACAATGCTACATATGCACGCATCTGAAAAACAAAGTTTTGCTGTTGCTACCAGATTAAAGATTGATAGAAAATGGTCTACAAATAATTGATACAATAGTTTGGGACTCTGTCATAATGAAGACACCTATAAAATGGTGTTTCATAAAATTTTAAAACTTTTTGATGCAATTAAGCATTTAGGTTAGATTAGAGGCAGCACAAATTGTAGATATAAACCTATACTGGCTATATAGTAAACGTTCTGTTTTTATTTTAATCAGTATTTATATTTTTGGTCCTGCCCAACAACTGGTGGTAACAACTTGCACATAACTCACAGGGCAACAGAATATATAATGGCCCCACAAATGAAGAGTTACAGCTAGAGAAAACTTGCAATGATTACTTATTGCAATGATTACTCGTTTGTTTTAACACCATGTGCAAAAATGTTTGGGATGGAAAGATAATACTTTTAAAATGCAAAATCATCAGTTTATATTACGCTAATTTATCATCTAAATCTGTTTCTGAAACAGTTAAATGTTTGTTAATGTAAATGTTTCGTTTGAAATTAAGAAAGGTAAAGAACTAATAGCTAACAACTAAGAAATGACTTTTATGTGAAAACTAGTAAATAATTATAAATAGATTTAGACTTATATATGTTTACATTCAATATCTAAGATTCTACCACTCACGTATCTGATTTATCTCTCCAATCTTTCATATCTATCTGAGAAGAGAAAAATAGCTGAGGGCAGTCTGAGCTGTATGAGCAACACAAAATTTATCAGGCCCAGAGGGATATGAGCATGGGACTTTAGTCATGTCTCCAGTCTCCATTCCCCTGGGGCAATAGTGTAAAGACATTTTGTTCCTGACTAGCTATGTTACCCATTATCTTTATGTTCCTATAATTTTTGATTAAAGAACAAGGTATAGCCAATCAAAAGCTTATATTATTTTAATCTAAATTCTTGGTAAACAACTTAAAAACTGCTTTTTCTTAAAAACTAACTTGTAATCACTGCCAATTGGAGTATGTATTCAGGACAACTTGAATCTATGCTCATGAGTAATGATCCTTAAGCTCTGAGCTTGAATAAACTCTGTATTTTGTTATTTAAAGTTGACATGCCTCTTCCTTTCATTTCCACTGCCACTAGTGAAATTCTGCTTTTCATTACTTCTTATCTAGATTACTGCAACAACTGCTTCACTAGTTTCTTGACTTTCCCTTCAAGTTGATATTTTACCAGACGCCAGATTAATCTTTCAGTAATATAGCTCCAGATCTGTGATTTTCAGCTCAAACATCTTCATTGTCTCCTTACAGAAAAAAAATCGGAAATACCTTAGCAATAGCATTCACTGGTGTCTGTGCTCTTGTTTTATTTTTCTATACTTTTTCCCAATTGTCCACTTCATACATTATATACACTACATACATTTATACACTCTGTACATTAAAATGAAACTATAGTTCCTGTATATACCTTTAACTTTCTAATTTCTATGATTTTATCAATGTCTTCCATAAGCCTATAGGATGCTCTTCCAAACTCTACCCGTCTTTCAGGACCAAGCTCATATGTCATCCCTTCCATGGAATTGTCGTTAGAATCCTCAGAAGCAATTAATATTCTTGTTCCTGAAATTTTTGTACTATATCTTGTATATAACTTATTATTTTATACCTAAAATACATTTAGGTAAGTATTTTTCTTCTCTACATAGAGTGTGAAAACTCCTTAAATGTAGTCTATGAACATCCCACTTTGTAAGCTCTACTGTGCTGAAAATAGTCTTTAAACATAGATGTTCAAATAGTTGTTGACCAAATGACTGACTAGAGTAATTAATATTTAGTAGCTTCAGAACTGTAAAGCTTTTATAAAGGACTGTATACACAATTTATCTGAATCTTATTGATTATCATAAAATGAAAGTGATTGATATGGAATAATCTGACTTGCTTCATAAACTAAATCAGTGTTTGTCCAACTATTCTCTACAGCACCTTTGGGCTTCCACAGAGGTGGCGCAGGAATATCTCTCCTTAGCAGTGGGAAAGGGGAAGTAAATAGAGTTTTCTCCTCCCCACTTTACCTTCACCCAACACTGCTCCATTTTGTATATTGGCCTTTCCTATAAGACTTTACTCAGAGAAAGTTTTCACCATTTAGGAAAAGTTTTGAGATCCCTTGGGGTTCCACCACTGAACAGTCTGATTTCATATTTGTTTCACACGAAATCCTCTTTACCTGATAACTAGGTAAATAAGCTGTTGTGGTTAAGCTGAATTTACTAATATAAAAATACAAAAATGGTAGCACAAAGTACGTTTCAGATAATTTTATATCAGGAGCTACTCCAACACTTCCCTTTATAGGAGACATACCATTTTTTAATAGCCATTTAGCTCACTGCTTGATCTGACCTTACTGACCTGGGAACTAGTTAGCTGATGCATCTTACAGATATTACTATATTTGTGAACATTCTTCATAGATTTAAAAGATCCCTGAGAAGCAGTTATACAGCTTTCTACTCCTTAAAAGACAATGACAAAACTTTCTATCGCCTAAGCTTATGGTAGCCTGTCCTCTTACCCACAGAGCACCCTGATCTGCAATAAGTCTAAAATATATCTTCACTGAAATCTGCCTTAAACGCACAGTTAGTTATACCCTTCTGAGTTCATTATTTAGGATAAAAATACCTGTTCAAGTCACGATGTATAATTGGCTGTGTCAGGTTGTGAAGGTACTCCATGCCTTTGGCAACATCTACTGCAATAATTAATTTAGACTGCAAATCAAGAATCCTACAATTTAAAAATAGATTTAATAGAGACAAAATGGTCAAAACGAATACCAAAAAAGTAAATGATGTGTGAGAGTTGTTATTTTGTATAATCTTAACCATTTTTTCTTTCTTGAGGGTTAAGCTAGAAATTCAACAAATCTGAAAAAATAGCTTTCCTACCTCAGAAAATGCTTAATTTTGAATCAGTTAAGATACACGGTATCTCTTGTTTAAGATATTATACTTGGTTTTATAATTTATTTATAATACTATACTTAATTTCTTTGTAATATTGTAAAATGAAATCCATTTTAATCACTGAATGAAACTACATTCTAATTACTATATGCATAAACTCAGGAAGTGAATTCATATTGGATTTGTGCAAGAACACTTTTTTTAAACTTTATTCTGAGCTTACATATATCTTCTTTATCAGTATTTCAAATTTAGCCTAATTATTTTAAGCTCCAGTTTCCAATTTAAATTCCTTAAATTTGTTATCTTCAACTGAATTTCTGTTAAGAAAGCACAGAGTATTTCTATTCATTGAAAGACAATTATTAGCAATATTAAAAATGCCACACTTGCTAGCAGCACTCAGATTTCAAAAGGTAAAGGCTCATCCAATGAAAAAGCCTCTGAAGTATTGCAAGAGTAATTCCAAAATTCTAATGGTATGTCCAAGGATAAATCAGAACAAAAGACCCATACCTTTTCTGCTCATGAAGGAGGGAGAACAGAGAACCCCCTGATATGTATTGAGTGACAATGGCAAACTGGCTGGGATCATTCAAGCAAGCGCCCACAAACTGAATTACACAGGGATGATTGAGCTGGCAGAGAATGGACACCTCTCGGCAAAACATATCCACATCTGACTTGGAGCAGTAGGTATTGGCTCGATAACTGGAAATGGCAGCAACAGAAAATTCTCAGTAAACAGATGGATCCAAACAAGGGGCTTGCCATGCATATGCTTCTCAAAAGTCACAATTCCACCTGGATGCTAATTTTTTTCATTTGCTTGCTTACCGTTTTATAGCCACTATTTTATTTCTGCATCGTCCTTTATATACTTTCCCAAAAGAACCTACAATTGTTTAAAATAAATAAATAAACACACATTAACTTGAGCTCATTCAACTAAACTAGACCTTTATTTTTTTTTTTAAGTTACCTGAGCCGATAATCTCATGGAACTCAATTTCTGAGAGCTGAAGATGGAAATGTGAAGGCAATCCTGCTCTCAGGAGGAGAATATCTGCCTTCTCTGGAAATAGAAATTGTCATTTTATTTTTTAAGGTGAAAAGCTCATATGTGGATGTGTATACACATGCATATATATGTTTAACTAAAAACATAATTTCCTAAAAACATTTAATTTTAAATTTTCCAACTGTAATTGACTACTTGAAGATGCTAAAACCTTAACCCAAATGATCCCTGCCCTGCTGCATTAAAATCATGTTAGTTCTACGTCTTGATTACTCACTCCTTGTTACCAGCACTAAGGGTTTATTCCTGATCTGATCACCAACAAGCTTGCCTGCATGACATGGCAACCCTGGAGTCCAGTCCATATCACATTATGATAAAGGTTCTGATCTGGTAACTCTCTTCAGTCTATTCCAATAGGCTTAGCCAAATATCCATAAACTAACCTCAAAGGTATGCCAATTAAATGACAGGAAATAAGCCTATGAATTATTCTAAGGAAACACTAAAAAAGAAATACTGTTAAAAGACTTTAAATTCCAAATAGTTAAATATATATTTACATTTGAATCAAAGTTTTTACTTTTCTGGTCCAATGTTATTCATTTCTGTGTGAAGTATACATTTAAAAAAGGTCCCAAAATACTACTTATTGGGGATATTTTGAAAAATAATATATATTTTTCATACATGTTTTCTAGTCCCAATTCTTCTTAAAGAAATATTAATATTTATAATTCATTTTTATAAAAAACAGAAACATCTAAACAGTCCTGTGAGAATTAGAATTTGATTTTTCTTTAATAGTCATGTGAAATTTTCACTGTTATTATATCTTCATGCAATGAAAGGAGATAAAGGGTAAGGTTAATTATGAAAAGAATGGTCTGTCGATAATATTTGTTGTGCTTGCAAAATAGTCATCATTTGTAATATGTAAGACAAAATTGAAAGTTATATTTCAGGCAACAGTTGTTATCCTTAGTAATGAAATACAACAATTGTCCCAAATTATTAGTACCTTTTGTCATGCTTTTAATCTTCCCCAAGGGGGATGGAACAGACACATAGGAGCCATCTAGAAATTAAATTATATAATAGAGTTGAAAGTAGCAATCAGTTTTTTCCACATAAAAGTTCAATATTATAAAAATAAGCAGGTGACGAATCAAAGTAAAACTATCGCTTCAGGCCCAAATCTTTCTCTGGATACTGATTGTACTGCAAGTGTTTATTTAGAAAGTGCATAAAAATATTTTTTAGAAAATCCAAGTTGTAACAGACTAGCAGATTTGTGTCTGGATATGAGTATTCAGCAATAGATTACTGAAATGGAAAAGGACTGCTCTCAGCTTATCCAGGCCTTCCTAGTCGTGCACAAGCCTCATAAACATCCAGTCTGGGAAATGTTAAACTTGGAGGAGCTGCAGATTGGTGAGTTAGAAAATAGCTGAAATGGAGGCTTCTTTACGTTCAGCCTCTCCCAGACATAAGGTTACTTAAAATAAATCTAATCTGACATAGGCTATTCCCTCCTCCCTAGCCCCAGAATGATAGTAACAGAAACACAGGTTTACCTTTAGGCACAATATTATAAAACAATGAAAACTGAATAAGAAAAGGGTACCTCCTCCAGGTTGAGAATATTCATTACAGAGCAATTCATCTTGCGGTCTCTTATAATGCTTCAGGAGTGTGACAATGGCATCATTCCCTTTACGAAAAGATACAACGAACAAAGAGTCCTAAATTTTGTTTAAGTTATTCAGTCTACTCTCAAATCCAAAAATTATTGGAAGTAACTTACAACATAGGACAAATCATAAGAGATAATGTATTGCAACAGAAATTTAGTTCATTCATTCTTCGGTTCAAAAGAATTTCTTAAGACTACCATATGCGAAGCACTATGTCAGGCACTCTACTGGGTACAGGTACTGGTGACGCAGTGAACAAAGTGACTATGGTCTTACCCTTAGGAAGCTTACAATGTAGTTGAACAAATAATCAGAAAAATGAGGAGAATTTCTAAATAAGGCAATACTAAGTACTATGGGAGTATATAAGGGCACGATTGAAAGGGCAAAAAGTACATGTAGTAATCAGGAAAGAGAGATGGATTTGCTGTGACTGAGCAGTACATTTGATTCAGAATTGCAGTATTAGGATAATTTACACAGGTTTTCAGAGACAGCTGGCTGCCTGCCAATATTTGTACTCCTCTTTCACAGGGTGATTTTGTCACTGGGAATGACTGCCCACCCAGTGACATTTTCCTATGTACCTTGCATCCAACTGTGGCTTTGTGACATATTTTCTTGAAGGCAATATGAGCAAAAGTGAAGTAACCTCCAGGTCTGTGCCTTAAGAAACAGGTGAGCCTTCTCTACTCTTCCCATTTGCTGGCTAGATGCAGAAGGCTCCAAGGCTCTGAGGGTTGAAGAAAGCCATCCAGGTGGGCAGAAATGCCCATCCTGGAGTCCTATATGAGAAATACTTTTCTATATAACACCACCAACATTCTAGGGTTTACTAGTTACACGAGGGGCTTATTATTGTGAAGGATAAAAAATGTCAAATGATCCTCTGAGTAATGCAATGTTTTTCAATAAAATTAAACTTCGATACTGTTTTAATGCATTCACTACAAAAATAATCTATGAAGTGAATTTACAAAAGAGAAAAACAGCCAACCTTAAAGATCTTGCCATAGAATTTGTGGAATACAACAGAGCTCATTGTAAAACTGGCAAACATAAGGAATTGAAAAAGCATAAATACTTATCCGTCACAAAGGATCTGTAATTAACATGAATTAAGTATATACCTAGCTTATATAGAGAGTATATGCTGAGATTTGCTTTCCTTTCAAATTTTCCCTTCCCCAAAAACTTTAAATGAACAGTGCATTCAAGATTATGAGGTGGAAAAATTATGGTGTTTACAAGCACGGAAAGCTTTTCCAAAGGCAACAAGGATGAGATTCTTCGAGAAAAAAAATGCATTGTGATTACAATTGCTAAAACTGGTAGGAAAACTTAAATCTACATAGTTTAAAAAACTAGTGTCCATTTTCTTATCATCTCCAGCTTTCTATTCATGACTGGTGGATCTCCAATTTTCTCAAATCAAAGACATAAGTTATAATGAAATAACGTGGGGGGGCAGTCCCATTAGCATTCTTTCTTTGGACCGTAGTAAGCTCACAATCAGGGAAACCTTACGACATTAAGGACATTAGCCAACAAACAAATTTTTATGGGAAGCACCTAATAGGCAGAGAGAATAGATAATGTAGTAGTCCCAAGATGGGAGCAAACATACCATGTTTAGAGAATGAAAGAAGGCCAGTGTGGCTTCACAAGCAAGGATGAGAGTGGCATCAGATTTGGTTGGAGAGGTAGGCAAGTGTACTTCACGTGGACTAGTGCTTCTCAAACTTTTTACTATGTATAAGAATCACTTGGAGTGCAAGTTCAAACTGATTCCCGAACCCTGTCCCAGTAGATTACGATTGAAAAAGTCTGTAGTAGGGGCTGAGTGTTGTGTTTCTAACAAGGTCCCAGGTGATGCTCATCAGCAATCTGCACTTTGACTATGACTGATGTAGAGCTTTACAGGTGAGGATAAGGAAATCAGATGTTCGTGTAGTGTAGGCGAGATGGGGAGCCGCTGAAGCATTTTAATTAGTTAAAGGATGTGATTTGTTTTACTTTTTAAAAAGATCCTCATCTACAGGTTAGAAATGATAATCCACCCTTGTAAGATTGTTGTAAAAATTACCTAAGATGATGTATGTAATATGCCTTACAGTTCTAACACATCAATGTGCCTTTTGGGTCTTGTCACTGCTTTTTCACTTTACTTTTTGCCCCAAGAATTGTAGGTGAACTCGGAAACTCCTTTTTGGAACTTCAGATGAATCTTCTAAATACCAGTCTATTCATTTTCTATTGCTGCTATTGCCAGTTATGACAAACATAGTGATTTGAACAACACAAATTTATTATAACATAATTCAGGAGGTCAAAAGTCCAACATGGTTTTCTCTGAGCTGAAATCAAGGTGTCAGCAGGACTGCATTTCTTTCTAGAGTCCTTAGGAGATAATTGGTTTCCTTGACTTTTCCAAGTTTTAGAGGCCACCCACATTCCTTGGCTTGTAGACCCCTTCCTATAGCTTCAAAGCCAGCAATGGTTGGCTTAGTCCTCATATCATATTACTCTGACCTCTGCTTCTGCCCCCCTTTTCCATATTACAATGAGCCCACTAGGATAATCTATCTCTTAAAGTCAGCTAAATAACAACCTTGATTCTTCCCTATGTAAGGCAGCCTACTTACAGTTCCAACGAACAGGACCTGAACATCTTTGGCGAGGGCATTACTCTACCTCCTTGATTTTTCCCCATGTGAGGTAGCCTGCTTACAGTTCCAGTGAACAGGAACTGAACATCTTTGAGGCGGCATTACTCTACCTACCACATCCAGTTTCATGAAGATTTCAATGTGCCTGTGTCTTGCTTGTGTGTTGGTACTGCTTGCTGTTGAGCGTTTCCTTTTCTTGCTTTGGTGGCCATTTTAACCTCAGGATAAAAGTAGTTCTACAGACCAAAAATTCCTTTGGAATTAAAATTTGGCTGACTGCCTTGACTCACACCCCACTGTTTTGTGAGGCTGAGGTGAGGGGATTGTTTGAGGCCAGGAGTTGACTGGGCAACATATTATGACCCCTATTTCTAAACAAAATTTTTTTTGAATTAGTGGGACATGGTAGCATCTGCCCGTACTGCCAGCTACTGGGGAGACTGAGGTGGGAAAATCTCTTGAATCCAGGAGTTCAAGATTGTAGCAAGCTATGATCACACCATTGCACTCTATCCTGGGCTAGACCCGGGTGAGACCCTGTCTCTAAAATAATGATAATAACAATAATAATAATACCCTTCATCTGTTCCTTGCTAGATTCACAGATTCTAAGGTTGTTTGTCTGTTTGTTTTTCCTCCCTTCACACTCTCTGATCCCACATTAATAGGACCTATAGTGTTTTTGGAATCTTCCTTTTACTTAATTTGGTCTTCAAGCGTTTGGGCCCAGGAAAAACACAAAAACAACAACTTTTTCTTATTTCTGTTTTTCCTAGGAGAGACTTCTTGGGGGAATAAAAACAACCCAAACCCCTAGCATTTACCCAAGCACAACAAAGCTTAATTCACAGAGCCCACCTTCCAGTCTATCTCAGCCCCTCTATAGAACTGACATCAGCTGACAGACGAGAGGGCCTCATGCTTTTCCCAGTGAAGCAGAAATTTGCATCCTGAATCCTGAGTGCCTGTGTGAGTTAGTGATCACACCCTTGATGTTACCTTTCATTTCAACAGCTCTCTTGGCTCCACTTGCTCTGAGCAGTTTTCATTTCCTGCCAGCACAGTGGCACAATTTGCTGGCATTTTCTTTGGAATGCTTTTCATCAAGAGCCTAATGAGTGCCTGGGCTCTGGCTGATGATAAGCATGAGGCTGCCAGGGAAATGCCAAGAGGCCCCCTCAGCTCTGGAAGGCATCTCCGCCTGATTTTCCACCTCCTGCTAACTGTGGGCTAAGGCACCCATGTATGGGAAATTTTCCATGACTAGAACTGCTCTGACAAGCCACTAAAGTACATGCAAAGAAACCCGAAACCCCCCAAAGCCCAGCTCCTGGATGCTTGGCCACAAGGAGTTAAGCAGAAAAATAAACCTTAATGGAGCTCACTAAATGGACTTGTTAAGCCAAACTTTCGATAATGGATACACCCAGATAACCAAGGCACACTAATGGAATACCTCCAGAGATAATCAAACTTCCACTAATTAAATAAAATGTTTTCCTGTATCTAAGAATTTACTATCTACATCCAAGCATTTTACCAAAATAGAAGGTTGCTAAGTTATTAGCCTAATGCAGCTCTAATGATGATCTGCGCTTTCAGGGTATTATTCACGGGAGCACCTGAGGGTTTTGGCAAATGTGATTCCTCTCCCAGCTTGAAATCTCTTTCATTTCCTGCTCCTCACTCTTCTAGTCCTGTGTGTATTCTCCAAATTCAGTCCTTTCCCTTTAATTTGTCTGCTTGTGTTCCTTTACTTCTTATATTTGGTGTGATTTCTCCCCTTCTTAAATCCTCTTTGCTTTCAACTTTCTTAATAGTTATTTTAAAGCCTAGGTTTTGTTTAAGATGACAAGTCAATCCAAGAGACTGTTACAAAGACAGTTTAATATCTACATCATGGTCATATATACAACAGATGCTTTACAATTATTTAAGAAGGGAAGTACGATTTATCTCCCTATAAGGTTGTCTATCTGTCCCCCACAATTTTAACTTAAAAACAATGAAAGCTGATTCTAACCTCTTGCTATGAGAATATTTTAAGAACTAGATCTGGAGATTAGTGGTAAATGATACCAGTACTAAGATCTCCATGATTTGGTGACCCAGAGGCCCTTTGGGTTCATGGCTGTGTAGAGAACGTGGAGATTTAGTCTCAGTTACAGAAGGAATTCTCATTGACCTCATATCTCACATGCCCAGGTCATCAAAGGAGCAGCCTGGGCCTTGTTTTATACTTGGCCCAAATAATGAAACTTTCACAGCAATGATAAATATGAGGCTTTGTTCAATATTTTAATATATCCCCTTCCCATTATGTTAAAAACTCACTCTCCAGAAGCATTGACAAGTGGAATCAGAAGGTGGCTTTGGACATTTGCCCTTCAATGGATAATCTTCCTCTGGACCACCCTGGTCCCATACACTGTTCATTATTAGATCAGAGGCAACAAAAATTTCTGACTTGCTACATCTTCTCATCACTTAAATATGAAAGATGTCCTAATTTTATATCACAGAGAGGGAACTCACATCCCCTTCGACCCATTATTCTTGTACCTTAATCAGCAGCCCCAGTAAGGATGTCACTAGTCCTTTACCTTAAGAGAAGAATCCACAGGCATGAAGAATGCTTTTGCCAAGATATTTTTACATTCAGACTAAATTATTTATCTATCCTTTCTTTTTCTCTTTTTCTCATTCTGCTTTCCTTTCTGTTTTCTTTTCTTCTTCAAATATTCAATGTGCACCGATGAGGGGCCAGCTCCAATAACATCTTCCCAGAGAGGCCTTCCCCGTCCACGATTACTCAATTTTAGATAGTATCCTTGAATTTTGTGTTCACTATTGCATTTCCTTTTTATTTTATTCATAGCTCTTATTGTTAACCCATATTTTCTATTTGTTTTCTTGCTTGCAGCCTGTGTCTTCAAGTTAGAAATGCAAACTTCCTGAAATCAGGGAGATATTATCTGTTTTACTGTTCCTAGCACTAGAAACTTAGTTCCTAGCACAGTGTCTGTCACGCGTTAGGTTGGCAATAAATTTTTGTTGCACGAATGAATGGTACTAGGTATGAGAGAGAGGGATGAAGTAGAAATATTATTTACTCTTATATTCAATGCTATCTAGTGTAAAAAATTATATAAATATGATTTCACTCAAATTTTATTTAGCCAAGCTCTAGGAATAAAAGGTACAAAATGTGAACGTGTATAATGGTGACTCTTACAACAGTCTGGAAGAGTCAGGAGAGTTGAGACTGTCTTTCAAGCTCAACTTGAAAGATGAGGACAAACTGATTAAGCAAAAAGGTAGGAGAAAAGCATTCCAGCCAGAATAAAATTTTGCAGTTCCAATGCATGGAAAGAGGAGCTTTAGAACATTCTTTAAAATGTTTTGCCTATTTATTTGAATATTAGGATTGTGCGGTTAATAAGGAACCTATGATATTTACAGAAATAGTTACAGAGACAACAGAAAAGTGTTAGGTAGTATTTCTTATAATATCAGCTCACTAGATGCCACGTAGTAGAACATGGAAAAGAATGTTATGTCTAAAATATTTTCCTCCTGTCTCTCTTATTGATTTCAACAAGCATGTATTGAACATCTATTAGGAGTCATCCACTGAATTCAAATTTTTGGGCCGGGCGCGGTGGCTCAAGCCTGTAATCTCAGCACTTTGGGAGGCCAAGACGAGCGGATCATGAGGTCAGGAGATCGAGACCATCCTGGCTAACACGGTGAAACCCCGTCTCTACTAAAAAATACAAAAAACTAGCTGGGCGTGGTGGCGGGCGCCTGTAGTCCCAGCTACTCAGGAGGCTGAGGCAGGAGAATGGTGTGAACCCGGGAGGTGGAGCTTGCAGTGAGCTAGATCCGGCCACTGCACTCCAGCCCGGGTGACAGAGTGAGACTCCATCTCAAAAAAAAAAAAAGAAGAAAGAATTCAAATTTTTTGAAGACAATGAATTAATGGCCCAAATGCTTGCTCTCTAGAAGTTTACAATATGGTAAGAGGAGAGAGTGTTTCAGTATAAAGTGGTAAACACAGAGATAGAGATGTGCATATAACAAAATAAAATATAAAGAAAGGATGTGTGTGCTAGACTGGAATGTCAGGGAAGACTTTCTAGAAATCTTCAATAAGACTAGGAGACTTCCATAAACTAAGTCTTGAAGACCAAGTGGCAATCATAAATTTAAAGAATGGGGTGACATGGGGAGGACAGAGAGGATATAAAAGCAGATTGGACTGTCATGAGAAAAGTCTTGGAAACATGAAATAACATGATATGTGTAGAGATGATGAGCAGTTTTATACTATTCCTATTAAGTGAATTGACACTGGCTCACAGGATTATTATGTGGATTTCATATGTTAATATATGTGAAGTGTTTAGAACATGCATGACAGAGAGTGAACACTGAGTGAAAGTTGGTGATCTAGTGAGTATGATGATGGTTGTGGCATCTGGGGTTGCCCATGTAACAGGAGTAAGAGGATATGAGGTTCAAGAGGCAAGAAGTACACAAGATGATAAAGTCTCTGTATGTTACGATATCAAGCTGAGACTTTTTCTTATGGGTGACAGTATATCAGAGAAAGGTTTTAGACTGGGGAATAATATGGCCTTATTTGCACCTTGAATATATCTCTGTCTACAGTTGGAAAATTTTAAAATGCTGAGGACAAAAAAGGGCAGTTATGAGGTTTAAAATGGATTAGAAAAAGTATTATGATGATCTGAACTAAAATAGTGATAGTAAAAAATAGAAAAAAGGATGGATTAAAAATGTACTTATTAAACAAAATAAAGAAGACTTTTTGATTGAACGGATAGGATGTGTGCTGGGAGGAGAAGTTAAGGAGGAAAAGGTAATCAAGCATCATTCAAGATTTCTGACCTAAGTGACAAAGTGGATGGTAATACCATTAAGTGACTGATTGAATAAAGGATACATAGTAGAAGAAACAGAATCATGAGGACAAAAAAAAGTTAAGTTCAATTTTGAACTTGTTGGGTTTTGCAGGGTCCTCAGATATCCAAGCAAAGAAATCAAGCAGTCAGTTGGTGTGGTATTTTGAAAATATGATCACAAATTCTCTGACACTCCTCCTTGTCTGTGGAGAAAAACCCTGCTGTAGGAAAGACGCTTGCAAATTTGTGCTATAGTTTAAAAATATTGTTTTATATATTTGCATGCAACTACACACATTAGAATAATGTCTTTGGATTACTTTCATAATATTTTGATTAGTTATTTTCAAAATCTCCTTTATTTTGCTTCAGTTCTGAGGCTTAAAATTAATGGTATAACTTGAGCCATAAATAAGAAATACCAATATAACAAAACACACACTTTTATATATGCAGGGATTGTCCGGAGGCATTTGGCAAGAATATAAGCCCTTCATTAGAGGGTTTATAGTGGATGCCTATTCTAATATATCATATTTTCTAACTGTACACTAAAGCATGTTATAAACTAGGAAAGACCATGAAATTTGGGAGTTAAGTGGATTCGATTGAATCTCTGCTCTGCATTTACCAATAATATCTACTGCCATTCTTATTGAGACTCTGTTATGTGCCAAGCACTTAAATCTTATCCTTAAACCGCATCAGAATTCTGTAAAGTGGTTATTAATATCCTCATTTTGAATTTGAGGGTAAATGCTGAAAGAGGTTAAAGAACTTGCCCAAGGTCATTAAATAATAAGGATGGAGCTTTGGCTTAGATCTAATTTTACAGTGTGTTGGTAAGAGCTTGAATTCTACAATAAGACAGACCCCCCATTTGGTATTGACGCTGTACTCAACAACTGCATGGGTTGGGCAAGTGTGACTCAACAGCCCTAAGTCTTAATCTCTTTATCTGTAAAATAAAGATAATAACAATTTAAAGGGTTACTTTGATTAAATTATATATACATATACATGCATATGTAAAAGATACTCAATGAACGTAAGTTCTCTTTTACTATCCATTTTAAGTATGTGAATTCTTACATTATTATATTTCAAAAAACATTTTTGTGAGTTATCTCCCCGCAATGATGAAGGTTCTTTCCATTCTAATGAAAGTTGAGATTATTCTACTCATTTTTTTAAAAGAGAGCAGCTAAACATGTAGGAAGATAACCAATATACAAAAACAAAAATTCACACATAGATTCCTTACCCCAATTCACTCTTGCACACTGAACTAGTATCACTAAACTAAGTAACTAAACTTGAAATAGATAGGAATTCAATATAGAAAAAGCCTGGGAGTTCATAATCCACTGGTGAAAATTTATCAAATAATGTAATGTATCTCTCTCTTCTTACTTGTACTCCTCTCTCACCCTCATCTCTCAGTTATTTTTTTTACTGTCTAAAAACTGTAGAAACTCATGACTGTAAGATTTCATTACTTTAAGAGAATACACTATAGTACATTTACTACAAATAATTCACACAATACTATACTTGTCAAAAGGAATGAACAAAGTATATATCATGGTAGAGGAGCCTTGATTTTTATTGTTTTTGCTCACTTATTCACTAATTCTCCACCTCCAGCTTCTTGTCACTGTGAATTAGGTGCCTTTGCCGTATACAAATGTTGTATTCTGGGTAATTAGATATTGTGATAGGAGCCTCTGTGTATTATTTAACTGGTGTCAGCACTGAAGTGAATAAGAAGTTTTTAGTTCTGTTTCTAGTTTGGGTTATTTTCTGACCCTAAACAGCCTGATATAAAGGAGTGCTTTTCTTTGTCAAAGGCAGCCTTTTCAAATCTAACTGCCAAACACGCTATTGAGCTATGTGTTCAATTCTAATTGGCTGAGATCTTTTCAATTCGGCAGTTTCATCTTTAATGCAATGGATGTAAGATTATGTGTAGGTCTTTTCAATGGGTTTTCCATACTAGTGATTAGGGCAGAGGATTTGAACATAAGCAGGCTGCTGGCTATTTCTTCTAACCAATTTAAATTGATTCATACAGGTCCTTTGTACCACAGGGAAAGGGCAGAACAAATCCAAGTGAGTGAGACAGCGATCGCTACACTTTCAGATGGAATAGTAGAAACGAGGAAGGGGGGAGATGGGGAGGGGAAACACTCTAAATACTGTAAAATTGGAGCTCTAAGCAGTCTGGCAGATAAATATTGAAACTTAAACAGTAGGCTTCTGTGTAGGACGAAGGTCACCAAGAAAATTATTTTCAAGATTGATTTTGATATATTTAGGTTAGAAGAGCTATGCAAATAGAAAGCATTCTTTATATCTGATTTCACAGGGAACCATAGTGAGTAAGCCCTTTTCTGAAAATATTCCAACAGAGTATATATAACTCTTCCAGAACTCCAAATCACACTTCAATGTGCCATATCCAAATAGTAGAAAGAAGGTCAGCTAAAATTTAGCTTGGGTCAGGTGAAAACTTTGACTTAGAGCCATTCAGACAGAGACGGGTGCTGCTGAGAAAGACTCCACAGTTTTCTGTTAAGAGATTAGACTAGGATGGACTATTTAAATTGAATGTATCCAAAAGTACACCTATTCAAATAGACACCCTTGATTGTGAAGCTGCCTTCTTGTTTATCTCTCCTGAGATATGATAGGGTACATGGTAAACCACAATGGGGCCATTCTTACATCAAATAAAGTTTTAGTCCTTCCTCAACTTTACCTTGAAATTGCTCAGGGAACTCCTTAGTATGCCATATCAATTAATATAGTAATTCCCTCTCCAAGGAGACAGGGAAGCACTTTTTGTTTCAAAGGATACAGGGACAGGTGCACTGCTGACAATATTAACAAGGCCACTTCAATTCTCCCTGAACGCATGAAAACAATGCAACATTTTTTTAGGAAGAGAAAAATAGCAACAATTTCATTTTGTCATTTGACTTGCTTTGCCCTAGAACATATGCAAAACATCCATCTTTCTTTTGAGCAAGAACATTCAATTTGTTAAAATTCATAGTAATAATGGAATGCAACACTGATGCCTGGCACATTAGTTTGAACAAATACGGTGACAAATACAGCATATGTTGCAGAGGCCAGTGGGCAAGTCCTCTAAGCTAAAGGATCTTTGTTGACATTTCATAGGAAATCTTAGAAGTTACACAATGATTCATTGTTTCATAAAAGTGTGGAATTCCACGAAAAATAAAAGTAAAGCCAGTTTTCGACTATCACTCTCAATCAACTAAAAACAAACAAAGCCAACCCCTGTGAAGAGATAGCTGCAGCAGAAATTTCTGAGCTGCCTTCTGGAAGACTAATGCTTTGTAAACAGTCTTACACTGAAGCTCACATTTCTTGAGAGACACTGTCTGAGAATCACTTGAATAAATGCAGTGTGTTGAGGAGATAGAATTTAGTAAGGCCTCTTGAGATTTCAGAACATTTAAGATTTTCCAATTGATATTTAGATATGGAGCTACCTATATTTTTTAATACAAAGTACAACACCTTTATATCTAATAGAAATGCAACCATATGTTCAATGAAAGACATATATCTATGTATATGAATGTTCATAACACAGTACTCTTAATTGCACCAAATTGAAAATTATCCAAATGCTCATAAACAGTAGAACGAATTAAAAAAATTGTGGGCCGGGCGCGGTGGCTCAAGCCTGTAATCCCAGCACTTTGGGAGGCCGAGACGGGCGGATCACGAGGTCAGCAGATCGAGACCATCCTGGCTAACACGGTGAAACCCCGTCTCTACTAAAAAATACAAAAAACTAGCCTGGCGAGGTGGCGGGCTTCTGTAGTCCCAGCTACTTGGGAGGCTGAGGCAGGAGAATGGCGTAAACCCGGGAGGCGGAGCTTGCAGTGAGCTGAGATCCGGCCACTGCACTCCAGCCCCGGCGACAGAGCAAGACTCCGTCTCAAAAAAAAAAAAAAAAAAAAAAAAAAAATTGTCATATAGTCACAAAACATTATACTATACAATAATAACAATGAACAATCTATAACTGCCTGCAACAATGTGAATGAATCACACATATTGTTGGCTGAAAAAAGCCAGACACAAAGAAGTACATACCATAGCATTTCATTTATATAAAGTGCAGAAAGTGGCAAAACAACTATGCCACAAGAAGGCATGATAACCTCCTTAGGGGAGTGATTGGAAGAGAATGTCAATGGGGCTTTTAGGGGACTTGTTATGTTCAGTTTCTTCATTTGGGTGCTGGGTGAGTTCAATCTGTGAAATTCATTGAGCTATACAGTTATAATATGTGCAAAGGTATATGTGTTTGCATTTATACAATATTCAAACAAAAAGCAAACTAAGCCCACCAAAACACAGCAGGCCTATATCTAACTCATTACTTAATATTCTATGTCTGCTCACTTGTCTTTATTAAAGTAACTCCCATATTGTTTTTCTACTAGCAGTCTTCAGACCTGTACATTTTTCCTTCTCTTTGTCTATACACTTACTGCATGCTTACAACAGCCCCTCATTTTCATACATCAGACTATATTTCTTCTTTCATTGATGGACTTTCATATCTCACTTATTTATTTATTTATTTATTTATTTTTGAGACGGAGTCTCGCCCTCTTGCCAGACTGAAGTGCAATGAATGGCGTGATCTCAGCTCACTGCAACCTCTGCCTCCAGCGTTCAGATGATTCTCTTGCCTCAGCCTCAGCCTCCAGAGTAGCTAAGATTGCAAGCATCCACCATTGCACCCAGCTAAGTTTTGTATTTTTAGTAGAGACAGGGTTTCACCATGTTGGCCAGGCTGGTCTCGAACTCCTGACCTCATGATCTGCCCACCTTGGCCTCCCAAAGTGCTGGGATTACAGGCGTGAGCCACCGTGCCTGGCCCATATCCCACTTTAGTCAGAAAACCTTTTAAATCAACTTGGTAGGCTAGGAAATCTTATAGCTTAATAATTGCTATTTTCAGTACAATCTTTTAGGATTCTAGTATTTAAAAAGGTAACTATGTTTCTTTATATATTTTTAATATCGTAAAAAGACAATGCAGTCATCAAAAGTTAAAAAAACAATTAAAATGTGACTTTAAAATCTGGTATATTTTTAAAAGTGTTCAATTATAACCTGTAATTTCAAAGACAATATATACTCTTTCATAAAAGAGTATGTATTCTTTCATAAAAATCTAAACTCCTTAGGAGTGTATGTGTCTATGGAGAGCTTGCTTATGAAGCAAATATATCTCAATAACAATTACAAAGATGCTTTTCACCATCTGAGTGTCTTTGGTTACTTCTCCTTTGAAATGATGAATTTGTTATCAATCATCTTTATTTCTGAGTTACTACTAGTACATTGCTATCACACTAAAATAGCAATTACTTAGTATTTATTTTGTGTCAGCCACTGTTCTAAGCAATTTGGGTATATTATCTCATTTAATCCTTACAATCTTATGAAGTAGAAGTTATAATCCTTATTTTTCAGATGAAGAAAATGGAGCTCAGAAATATTAAATAATTTGCACAAGGTCAAATAATATGGCTTGATTTAAATCCAGTTGTTCTCATACCCGATCTCAAGTTTTCACCACTTTGAGCTCAGATAAGTTTATACTTAAGCAAATAAGTTTATATTCAAATAAGTTTACACTTGGCTCCCTCACATTTTTCTAGCACAGGCATTGTCAGCAGGGTTAGATCTGACAAATATTTCTTTTTCCCCCCACTGCACTCACTTCTTTCTTATAAATTTGAAACCACATCAAAATTCCCCCATATAAGAGATAAAGATTAGCTTTGAGCCCACTCTACTATCATTAGCCATCACAATTTTGTTTCTCTGGTACTTAGAAATGTGACTATTCCCTTTCAAAGTGCCAATACTGAGAATGCCTTTGGCTCATCTGCAGCCTAGGAGTTGCCTTCTCTGATTACAGTGTATTGGACTCTTTGATCCAAGGCCCCAGAAACTCAACTAAAATCTACAGAAGAAATGAGAGTGTTCAAGTCATGTAAGCAAAGTAATTATTGATGCACTGACATAATCTATGCACACAGTTCAATGTATCACTATAGAGATACGATGATTAAAAATATACCTTTTTCATAAGCCCACATCAAACATGTCTGCTCATCTTTTTCACCACTAGACCTGCTGGGATCACAAGCCACTAGATTCATATCAGCTCCATTATCCAGTAAGAACTGAACCAGGCGAATGTGACCGTGGTAGCAAGCAGAGTGTAATCCTGTAACAGAAAAGAATTGAAAGAACAAAAGGAGAAAAAAGAAAAACTGCACCCCAAATTTTCAAAAGACAGTTATCACCACATAATAGCATTATTTCCAAAGGTATGAAGTAAGGATTGATTTCTTTGATAAAGAACTCATTTTATTATTGACCAAAAGAGACATTACTTTAAGCAAAATGGGTATTCTATTGTACTCAGTCTTCTATAGAGACTCTCTTTTCCTCAGTAAAATTATAGTATTTCTACATCCACTGTAATTACCAAGAACAAGTGTTAGCATCTTTCCACAAGTAAAAGAACAAAGACCTGACACAGGTTTTTTTTTTTTTTTTTGATCACCAAATCAAGGGCAGAGCAGTGTGATCAGTCTGTCCCTAGTGCAGGTCATAAGAGGATGCATTGACTGCAAATAATTTAACACAATAATAAAATTGACCAAGTCAGTCTGCTTTTCATTATTATCAGTCATTATCAATTATAAATGATGCCAGTTGATAAAATACCCTTTCCCACTGGAGTTGAGCACTCCCAATGCCCCCACATCTCTTTGCATACTGTCATTCTTAATCATTAATAAGCATCTAGAACTAGTGATGTTTTCATCACAGTCTTACCAGTGTGCCCATCCCTTCCTTGGTGGTTGATGTTTATGACATTCTGATCAAGAAGAAATTTGACTAGGTCAATTCTCTTGCCATAGGTACAAGCACTGAAAAAACATAAGAAAGATAAAAGGCCCTTGTTATGGACTAAATTGTGCCCTCTCCCCTACACCTCAAAAAATCGTACGTTAAAGGTATAACCCCCATAACCTGACAATGAGACTGTATTTAGGGATTGTGTCTTTAAAGAGGTACTTAAGTTAAAATGGGGTCCCAATTCAATATGACTGACATCCTTATAAGAAGAATCTGGGATGAAGACACAGGTGACATAGACAGAGAGGCAGCCATGTGAAGACACAGCAAGAAGGCAGCCATCTGCAAGCCAAGGGAAGAGGCCTCAGGAGAAGCCAAACCTGTTGACATCTTGATCTTGGACTTCTATCCTCCAGAACTGTGAGATGATAAATTTCTGTTGCTTAAGCCACCTAGTCTGTGGTATTTCTTTATGGCAGTCCTAACAGAAAAATGCAGCCCTGATTAAGTCAGGCATTCTAGATGCACACATGTATATAAGAGAGCCAAAGAAACAGAAAAGGGAGGAGGTGATGAAAAATAAACAAGCACCATCTACAAAGGCTAAATAAAAATGTGGATATATGGTGAGAAAAATTCTAAAGATTCTCACATCTTTAAGAAAAGAGCTGTATAAAATTTCCAGTGTTTTTTATCAAATGTTTTCAGGGATATTAGTTATTTTTCATAAAAGGATATAAGGTATAAGAGATCCATGCATTTTTAGCTGCAGGACCTAGGAATTATTATGCAGGACAATCAAATTAGAAATTCAGGAGAGTTCTGAGAGTTTTAGTCAAATCCAGGCCACAATCTGAAATTATTCCCGGTAAAAGCATCTACTGTCTCTTCAAACACTTCCTTGACCAGAGAGTAAGATCTCAAAGCTTTCATTTTACTGAAGGAGCATTAGTTGTGGACTCAAAATCCAGAATTCTGCCACACACAAACCAGAGGGCCTGGACAAGTTCTTTGACTTCTGTGAGTTTTAGTTTTACCATCTATAAAACAATGATAGACAATACTTTCTCAAGTTGCCAAATTGATGCTGAAATTTCAAGTGAACTAATGCTTATAGAATCACATTACAAATTGTAGAGGACATTTCATTATCAGCTCTTTCCAGTTGTGAGAAAGTATTTGTGGAAAAATTAATAAATTTCAAGATGCAAGGAAATAAGATTTTTTTAGATAAATTTTGCAAATAGATTTGTCGAAATACTTAGCTGAAATTCTGATTTCTACTGTTTACTGGGAAAGCTAAGATGCACTGAGAAAAAGATTTTGTGTGAAATTAACATGCCTAGTAATGACTACTGGATTTAACTTTTTGATTAGTAATTCTCTCATAAATGTTCTTTTCCTGTAGTTTCCCTCATACCTCTGCTTTTGCTATCACTTGTTAACTAACAATACTCCATATCCAAATCATGAAGAGATATGAGGTATGTAACAAGTGACTGGAAGGAACTAGCATTGGGCAAAGCCCCATCTAAATAATGGCTAATGGAAGGGCATAGGGACTTGGTTCTAGAAAAAAGAGGGAGTTCACTGGGCCTTAGCATTTCCCCCTCCGAGGATGGCATTGCCTAAGTCATTTTTCTTTTGTGATACCATTCATTCTTCATCCGATTAAACTGAATATGAAGTATTCTAATGAACCAAAGGCAGAATTCATTGCTGACCCCTCTGCTTCTTTGTAATTTCAATCTTACAGTGCTTATCGCACTGTGATATGGTACTGGATACACCTCTGTTTACCTTGATACCTTATAATAGTGCTATTTTAAGGACGGAAAGAATCCTGTCATCTTAATGTCCCTAGTAGCAGCAACACAAGGTAGGTCTTTAATAACTCTTTCTTGAATTATTGAGTGAATAAAAAAATTACCATCTCAGTGCAATATATCATGCCATTAACTATTTGCATTATAAATACGATCCATAACAGTACACATTTAATATTGATTCATTGCTGTTTTTCAAAGAAACTACTTACAGAAAATGAGTTCTGAATATATGTACATATATATGTATACATATGAGTGTATATATACATACATACATGCACATATATACATGCACATATATGTGTATATGTGTACATCTATATACACACATATATTTATATAAATATATGTGTGTGTGTATACATATGAAAACCACAACAGAAATGTGAGTCTTACTCTGTGCAAAATACTATGATTGTACATAGAAAAATTTGTATTCAGAGTGAATTCCTCATGTAAAAGGAGACTCTTTTATAAATATTTTCTTAAAATGAATACAACAAAAACATTAATCTGTTAACTCTGAGTAGCCACAGGCTTACACAAAATAAAACAACTGGGTATATACTTTCAACTCACTTCACAAATCTTCTCATATAGACAATCTTTTGGAGGTGACAGTCACCCTCTGATTACAGTTGGTTTCAATTTTAGTGCATGAAGTAGCAAAATGATCTGAAAACTAGCCTGAGGTGTCAGCTGTAACAGGCATGACCTAATGGGAAAGAGAATACCAGCAACTAGTACATATCAGTTCTGCCAACTGTCCCCTGCAGGGACAGATTCCACTGAACCGTTTGACTGAAGGTATGATCTAAGGAGTTCTTGCATCTGTTCTGTTACTGAGTGTGTAGAAAACAGACAAAATATTTTGGTACTAGAACATGAAGAAATGTAAAAAGCACGGGATTTAGAATTACGTAGGCATTTGCAACATTATTTTCTATCCATAAGAAACTTTGGCAAGTTACTTAGCTTTTCTGATCCTCAATTTTCTCTTCTGTAAAAGAGAGATAATAAATCCAACTTCATAAAACGTTGTGAGGATTAGACGAGATAATGGATGCAAATCATCTGGCATATGGTCACTATTCCATAAATGGTGGTTTTACTTCACCGTTTTTTTGACCAAGTCTTTGGCTGACAAGAAAAATCTAGAAATGTATGTGAAATTTAACAGGTTGATGCCTGATGCAGAAGCACAAGCTTAATTATAGTTTGGTGAGAAAAAAGAGAGTCTCCTCATTTTTATTATTCATCAATGCAATACAAAAACTTTATGTGAACAACAAATTAGTCTCAAATACATTTTTAGAGGTTACAAACTAATAAAAAATATGTAATATGTAGGCAAACGAACTAATTTTCAAGACCTACTAAATACAAATTACTACAAACTATGCCTTTACTGTTATAGCAAAACAGTTACTCATTAAAAATGAAGGCCTTAGATTTTATAAAACATCCACCTTCCTTTTGGGCATTTTAGGGAACTATCGCTCTGACTTATTAGCAACCTTTTCTTTCTTTTCTTTTTCTCTCCTTTTATTTTTGGTTGCAACTTTTCTAATGCCAGCTGTTCCTTCAGTGTGCTTTTCTAGAGCACACCGTAAAGGGCTCTCAAGAATTCCTAGAGAAGAGCTAATGCTTTCTTAGGTATTTGAGTGGCCACCCTGACTAGGCTTTTACAGGCTGACAGATGGATGTTTTAGATAGGTAGACACATTTTCACGTAAGGTTTAAGTGGAAAGGAAAAAAGTGTCACATTTAATGCTGATGAATTCTGGTAATGAGATTCTTGTTGGAGGAGGATTATGGGAGCATCCCTTTTTGGCAGCTTTCCATGGAGTGAAGAGGAATAGAAGCAATATGCTTACAGATGTTGATATGCCTGTTGCCTTGGCAACATCAGTCCCTGTCTTTGTGGCTGCTGCCAGGAACGCAGCATCTGGCTTCGGCCCCATCTGTTGTACTGACTGCAGCATCTGCCTCCACCTTTTCTTCCATGCATCTAGCTCGGGCTCTTTGTCCTCTGCCCTACCTCTGCTATTGCTCTCTGATTGCAACATCTGCCGTTATTTGTTCTTGCTTTATGCACACAACTTCAGGTGCTTTAGAGTGTCGGCTAAGTTTAGTGGCTATTGCACTTAAATATTCTTTTACCTATGAAAAGCTGTTTCACTGAAGATGTTTTCCTTAGTCAGACTTTCTGTTCCTGATATTTGGATGATTTCCTTGGCAACTTCAAATTTGCCATTGTAGCATGCCCTAGATTTGAAGAAAATATCTTGTTAATATTGTAAGCAAGTACATGCAGTATACCTGGAGGACCTATGGAACGCTACATAATACTCACAGGTGCAAGGGAGTATCTCCATAGATATTAACAGCATGAGGTTGAACTTCCAAATCACTTTGCAGCAGATACTTAACTATATCATGGTGTCCAAATCGAGAACAGAAATGGAGCGGGACATGGTCTTCATTATCTTGAGCATTCACTGTTATCAGCAAGAGAGAAAAGGATATGTTATCTGGAATTCTTTGTTTTTCAACCTTCATATGTATAGTACCACGGACATTTCTAAGTACCTGAGTGATTCCTGGAAATGCCAGTTAATGATAATAATAAAGGAAGTTAAGGGCGACCAATTTTTAAAATTATAATTTTATTCGATTGCCTACTACTACATTAAACAGGTTTCCTTCTAGCTTCCATAAATTCTATGGAACACATTAAATCAAATCTATCTCAAACAATGGAACAGTTTGGGAAACTAATAGCATCCAAAAGGTACACGTGGCCTTATTTCCACAAGGATCACCTTTCAAATTAATTTTTTTTTTCTCTGAATGATGTTAAGAATTACAGATCCTGGCCAGAGCACCATTCCCAGAGATTTGGTTTCAGTAGGTTAGAGTGGGGCCCCACAACCTGTATGTTTACAACACTGTTGTAAACAGCTCTGATGTATATCCTTAGCTGAAAATTACCATAGTACACTATGCAAAGCATGGTATTATGAAAGGAAAAGTGCTTTAGACTTAGGCAGACCTCATTAATTGTTTTACTTTAGACAGGTTATTTAAAATTCAATTCTTCATTCAGTAGTGCACATTTGTCCTTCTCTTTGGAACACCCAGCCTTATAACCTCTTCTGATGTTTGGGTAATTCCGTATACTGCAAGTACTAATGAGAAGCCAAGACCACATTCTATCATAGAAGCAGAAAATGTGCTTTCCATGATCTCTTTGCAGCTAGGGAACAGAATTAGCAGAGGGTGACCATATGTCCTAGTTTAGACTTGTTTTCCTGGAATAATTCTTAATGACACTTTTACTCTCAACAGTTCCCTGGTCTGGACACCTATCTGTAGACTCCTTCAATCAACACATCATATGAGACTGACTTCAGAGCTGATGACATAAAAAGCAAGGCCTAATCTATCTTGGCAACGTGGCAGTGGCGGCAGTAGCTCCATCCAATTTCCCATGGTAGCAATTCCAGCCACAGATTCAATGTCCTACATTGTTGGCATCAGAAGCACAAGAATTTATGTGTGCCTAGCAAGGGTGGCAGTGCATCTTCACAGGACCACATTTGGGCATGATTTTGGATGTTGTTCCTCACAGTGAGAATTTCAAACATGGCTTTCTACTCTGTTCTGAAGAAGATTCTATGTGCTACATGATATCCTTTAATCTACTCATTTTATGACTAAATTAGCAAGAGTTAGTTTCTAATACTTGAAAGAAAAAAAAAACTTGACAGATACACTCTCATTCCTCAACAAGAATCAAATGATCACTACGTATTAGCCATTAAGCTAGTGTTGGAGGTATGGATGTCTTATCAGTAACAATGAATATAATAAGATCATTGTTCCAGGGATGCTGAAAAGAATAAAGAGGATCATGATTGGAAAACCTCTATCAAGCATGATGCCTATCATATACTAGACATTTAATAAAAGTTACTTAACCTTTTTACTAATGTCCCTCTTAGAAATCTGCTATGTCCAAAGCTAATAACAGATAAATGCAGAGTCTATACTCTCAAACAACTTACAGTCTAGTTAAACAGTCAATAATTACAGTCCTGAAGTAATAACAACTGAAAAACTGCTCAATTCCTAATCTGGCTTTAATAATTTTTAAAACTAAAATAATGGAATCAACTGCTCTAAAGCCATTTGTTTTATTGTTTGATTACTTTGTCAATCTAGACAGGGTCTTAATTAGGCCTTGTAGCTGCTGTATCTGTAGACAATCATCCTCATTTTATTTTCCTGCAAGATTTTAAGCCAAAGGGAAATCTTTAACAAAGTCATTGAGCTTCTCCTCCCAAGACTGTTATTAAAAACAAACCTTTGAATCTTTTTTTATTAATGAGTAGCTGAAAAAAGACACCTTTCATTCAGAAGAATGTTCTTGGTTCTTTTGATTATATCCCTTTTAAAAAAGCTTTTCCTTTGTTCACTTTCTGTTCTAAGCCAGGGAAAGTCAATGCCACAAGTCAGTGTTTGAGAACAGTCAGGAGTCCAGGGCATCTGGAGCGTGACATAAGAATTCTTAAGGTTCAGATGGAAAACTGCAAAGCAGAATGCAGTGCAGTCTTCTATTAATTTATAATTTGCCTTTGGCCATCCTTGGCCCCACCCAGTATTCCTCTCCAACTGAATCAGTAAACTTCAAATTATCTGCAGTGGCTGAAACATTATTCCCTTCAAAGAAGATGTAAATACCAACTGAAGGAACAAGCCAGGACAAATATGGAATCAGACATAGAATTTATGTGTATACACATCTGTTTTTGCTTCAGTCACTGTGATGTATTTAGTTTTGTCTTGGACCAATTTGCAAAGACAAAAAAGAAAATATATTATTATATCTTAGAAAAATTGAATGCATGAATAACATTCTATGTGCTCCAACTTAGCATCTTATTGAGAAACATATAAAGGAGAATTTAAAACAAAAAATACATGCAAATCATTATTGGGAAAATATCTAGTGCCTGGTGCTCTGTTTAGAAGAGAGTGGGTATATAGTGATGTCTTTTGAAAGAAATATTGAATATTGGGTGAATGGGTGCTGTTTCTTCTTTATTTCTGCTTATTGACCCTAAAAATAAAATAAAAATTTCCAGATTAACCAAGCAATATCAGCAGGTCCTACAAGATCTTTAAACTTACTCCCAGGTCTGTCTTTAATAAGCTTTCAGTAACAGATCTATGTAATACATCCAAGAAGCTGTATTTCAAAAAATAAAACACTTCCTATGCCTGGGCATGTTCTAGAAATTTTTTGTGGCTTTCTGTAATATCTAGCTCCATCCAGTCACAAGGATTGTGTTATTTAAAAGAAATATAGCATTTATGATTAAGATGATAAAAATTATTAATTCTAAATGTAAATTTTTCAATTTTTAACATTATCAAAATGGTATATTTTGAAGACTGTATCACTATTTTTTTCTTATGCAGTCCATCAATATTTTAACCTTTTCAATCTCATTTAGGGGGCATTATACTTCTTTTTCATTACCCTAAGAGATACAAAGAAGCAGAACAGAGATTTAAAACATACCTAACTGAATAGGTCAGTCTTCCAAACATGCTGAACTAAAGAAGGTGCTTTCAGAATTACATTTTGGGTAATTTTGCAACCTGAATTTATTTTCATTTGTGACATTCTGCTACCATGGAAACATACTGTAAATACTGGATTTCAAATTGTACTCTTTTGGGGGCTATTTACTTAATCTTTCTGCTATGTCCATTTACCACAGGCAGGGTCCAGATCTAAAATAAATCATTTGGAGGCTTAGCTACATTTTAGAATAAGTGAACTCACTGATAATAAGTCCTGCACAGTGTCCACTGGCATAGCAGATCTTCTGGTTTGTTTTTTTGCGATTGGTTGAAGTGCAAATAGAACTTAAATATCAAGTGTGTACTAGAAAGAAATAAAAATACTTAAAAATCTGAGTCATGCTGTCTCTTGATTTTATAAAATAGTTGAGTAGGAGGCATGTAATACTTGCATGCACCACAAAGAAAATGTTAAAAATTGTACCATATGATGCTGGCATGTAAGGGGGATGTGGCTGTAGTATTACACATTTCAATGCCTTTTGCAGAGGAGTCTTTTGATCCTAGAGACATGCTGATCATAAATGACATTCATTTTGACACTACTGAGCTCTGGAGTTGTACAGAGGAATAAAAAGCTAAGCTTGGCATCAATAATAAAATGAAAAAGTGATGCAGTTCCTGACCTCTTGGAAGAGTGAGGCAGTTTCAAAAACATGATTATGTGTTCAGTGGTTCACACAGGTGTACCTATGCCTATTCTAAACTAACAAAATGAAAGAGACTGCTTAAACAAGGGCCCAGGAACAGCATTCCTTATATCCTGACAACATAGGTTGTTTATACTAATGCTCTAAAGTAGCTGCCTGAGTTACTGCATACTGGCATATAGAAAACAATGCAAGCTATGTTTCTTAAATTTTACAAAATAAAGTGGCCCCTGTTTACAACTTAGAAACTGGAAATTACCCTAGTCTCTTGCCACAGTTGTCTCTAGGAGACTTTGCGTATTCCTTATGGGTAGATAAAAACCATTGATTAGCTTTGTTAACTAAATATCAATCTGCGTTTTGGACCAAGGAACTGGCAGTTCTAGAGATTTGACAACCGTGTCCTTTTGGAAATGTGTACTGTTCCCGCTGCAAAGGCCAGCAGTTCTTACAGCTGGGCTTTTAATTGGGTCTCTTGGGGGTCAATGGAAGAATGTTGGATATGCCTGAGAGAATTTAATGGCAAGATGCAACTCTGAGTGAATTTTTGTCAAAAAATAAAGTTTGTGAGGAAAAGTGAAAAAAAGAAATTTTTCAATAGTTATAATCAACTTTCCAAAATTTATTTTATAATTAAGAAAATAAAAATGAAAGGAAATTCTATTCCATCAACTGATTCTGAAGTCCTTCTATGTATTCTAAAACTTTTTTTCCCCAAATGGATCACACTCAAACTCTATTAAAAAGTATAGTAATATAATATCAAATATTAGGGATGCTGTGGGAAGCAACTGAAATTCTCATATATTGTTGTAAGATTTTAAAATAGTACAAACATTTTGAAGAACTGTCTAGAAATTTCCTAAAACATTAAACATATGCATTATTACCTTTCGAATTATCATTTCTCTCATATATATATGTGTATGTGTGTGATACATATATACACACACACAAGAGAGATGAACATATATGTCCACAAAAAGACTTGAATAAGAATGTTACTGGCAATTGTATTCATAACAAAAGAACATTAGAAATATTAAAATGTCTACTAGGAGAAGAATGGATATACCAATTATGGTATATTCATGTAATCTTCAACAATATAAAAGAACAAACTATGATCCATACAACAACATGGATATATGTCCAAATCATCTTGCTGAGCAAAAGAAGCCAGTCATAAAATTATACAAACTTCAAGAACAGAAAATACTATATATAGGAATAAAAGTCAGAATATTAATTACCTTTGGGGGTAAAGTCTATTTACCTGAGATGAGTGCATAAGGGAAAATTTCAGAGTGATGAAATATTCTAAATCTTGATCTGGGTGGTTTTCAATGGATGTATACATACATAAATATTCATCAGGTTATATACTTGAGATTTGAGAATTTGTTAGAAGTAAATAATGTCTCAATTTATAAAAGATCAGTGAACAACAGCAAAGACAACTAATTTATCTAAGAGAACTCTTTACTTTCACTGGAGCATCTAATATATTAAGAAGTGAGCTAAAACATGTAAAGAAGGATTCACATATAGGCCTAATAAACATATTAAAGATAAATTATGACTTGTGGAGTAAATAAGTACATGACTACAGGATTAGTCAACTTCAAGATTATTCTCTAGTAAGAGAATTACAAGTAAAAATTATGCATAAAGCAAATGATAGCAAAGGTATTTTAAATGTATAATCTTACCATCTGCTTTGCTGCCTTCTTCCATCAAGAGTTTTGCAATATTCAAGAATCCTTTTGCGGATGCTAAGTGGAGAGGTCTATCTCCAACTTCACCACTTACATTTACATCAGCACCAAATTTCAAAAGAAGGCGAGTTACCTAAAGGATTTATTCATTTGAAATTAGTATCAAAATTCAAACAATAATGCAAAACTTTCGGCAGTATACAAAAACACAACAGGCGTAAACCACAAAAAATTCATTGTTATATCACCTAGCAGGAAGTCCAAAACTGGAATAATTCTAGGGTTGATTAATACAACAGCTTAATAACTCAAGTTCTTTCCATCATTCTGTTCTGCCACGCTCAGCAAGTAGGATGGATCACCCCATGGTAGCAAGAGAGCTGCAGGATCTCCAGTCATTACAAACCGAGGTCCACAGAGCACAGTAGGAGATGACCACTATCTTTTGGAACAAGGGGCCATATTTTTTTAATCTAGAAATTCCTTGTTAAAAACTCTCCAGAAACTCTCTTCCCATATCTCTTCAGTCTGGACTAGGTCATTTGCAACTTTCTAAATCAATCCCTGGACAAGGGGAAAGATTTACCGTGAGTATCTTCAACTAAACAAGATCTAACACACAGTAGATGGGGATAGGAGCATCTCTAAGCACAACCTCTAGGAGAGACGTTGAACAGTAAAATAAAATAAGGAGTCTGCAAGAAAGAAAAAAATATATGGCCCAAAGTGGTAATAGTTGAAATGATAGTTTTGCCTAAGCAACCAATAGTGCCTGTTACTGACCTTATGTTGTTAACTTGAGGGGTAATATCATATACTGATTAAGAGTTAAGGTGCAGTTTAAGATAGTCCTAGATTCGAATCTAGAATCTGATTTATATCAGCTGTGTGTTCTTGAGAAAAATTAGTTAATTTATTTATACCCAAGTTTTTTCATATGTGCAATGGGAATAATAGTAAGACTTAACTCATGGGTTGTCATGAGGATTAGATTAGAAATTTGTTTAAAGTGCATAGCACAATGACTGTCATACACTATTTGTTCTGTAAATGTTATTTTTTATTTTTGTTGGTGAACTGAGACAATGTTGTTTACCATTTCTGTTTCAGAGTTAATGTGGGGCTAGATGAGATGCTAGGGAACTTTGAAAACATTTTTTAAAAATCCTCTCCATATTTTTTGACCTTGAAAACCTACTTTTGTCATTTGCTCTCTTTAGTATCAACTCTCTTGTCAATTTCATAATGTAAGTCTTCTAGGTACATAAATAGCCTTCTCTAGAGTCATGCAGAATCTTCTCTGAATGATCTCTTCCAAAGTCTCCTTCTGGCCAGAGTCAGTGGTAGTTGACTTGATTCTTGATTTTCATGGCAGCTTCAGTCATATACCACTACTGGTCATCTTGCTACTGGAGTTTTGGGTATTTTTCTGGATATGTGAGTGAACTGGAGATAGGAACAGTAGCCCTGACATCTTTTCCAATTAACTGAGACTCTACATCCATATGGTCAGAAAAGGATAAAGTGATGAAGCAGGTAGGGGTCTTCCTGGGATTGTTTTAGGTAATTTAGGAATTCCTTTGAGTCACTTGCATATATACTTAAGAATTTTCCAAATAATTTATGTAAACTTGACGTTGGCTCTCCTGAGAATTTCAAAAGTCATCTCAGTGATACTAAGAGGTTAAGTTAAGATGCGCCTGAGTCCTTAAAATAGCACTTAGGATCCAAATAGCAATTGACCCCTCTCAATTGTCTTGACCACTGAAGTGTCAGCACAAAAGTGAATTCAAGCTCTAAAACTATTTTTACTTCCCATGAGTCAACAAATAAACATGTCTTGAGTATAAATCTCTCAAGAATATGGTAGACTTTTGATAGAAATTCTAGGTAAAATATTAGCTGGGTACAATGTGGGGAACTGAGTTCCTATTGAGTGTAATGAACAAGAGCAAGGGTTTGGAAATCAGGCTTCTATTTATCAGCTATATTGCTTTGAACAAATTGTTTATCATTTTGATACTTCAGTTTCTTCATTGCTAAAGTTGGAATAACAATATTTCCACCTCTTGGAGTTGTTGTGAGGATTAAATAAGTCATAGCATGTAAAGCACTCAGAAAAGTGCCTGGCATTCAATAGCTGTTAGTAAAAGTGGTAGCCCCAACTTGGAGCATGTCCATTTTATCTCTTTGCTGGCTAATGGACAGATCAAGACTTAATTCAGGTGAAATCAGAACAGCAGAAGTTTAGTTTCAAGAACCTTGCATGCCTAAGCAGATATTTCCACTTAAACAGATTCCATATATTCTGATTATGTGACTTTATAATAGACAGATTTAAACTATCTCTGAAATCGATTGTCTATTAAGGACTATTATTACATACCTAGGAAATATTACTCTTGGTACAAAACATCTACTCTTCCACTTAAAAAATAAGTAAATAAACAAATGACAAGGAACATGGCACATTAGGTACATTTATATATTGAATGTACCATTCTCCTTGTCAGCATATTTTAGCAAATGACAATAGCCTCCATAAATTACTTATGTGCTGCCTTCGCATACAGAAAGTGAGTCCCTTATCATAAAAGGGCCATCCACATTTTAGCATAATTTTATAAGACTGTGACCATATTTTCAGGGAAAGTAAACAAATTTAGTTCTCCACCCAACATGCATACAGGCTGTTTATGTTTCTCCTGGGTGATGAGGTTAATCGTCAAAGAGGATGACTCTATAAATAACATGCATTGTATATATCCTGTCTGTGCCTGAGGTTAGGAAATGATGGGATTTTTCCATTACTTGTGCTTTTGGGCCTGTACTTCTAAAAGTATTTTCGGTGCCCAGCTCTTCATTGCACTCCAGTGCACTCTGAGCAGCACATCAATGAAATAAGCAATCTTCCTACCTATAGGTCCTGCTTCACCAGTCTTAGAGTGTCTAGGCATATGCCAGCTAGCAGAGGAATAAAGACACAATGACTATTGAGCACAGGGACACAAGTAAGTTTGATCTTCATTTTGGAACCCTCAGGTGGTGCTGTGGCATGACCTCCAGGAAGGTAAAAAGGTATAATTCTATCCTAAAATTGAAGGAGTCTAGAAAGACAAATTGGCCGGGCGCGGTGGCTCAAGCCTGTAATCCCAGCACTTGGGGAGGCCAAGACGGGTGGATCACGAGGTCAGGAGATCGAGACCATCCTGGCTAATACGGTGAAGCCCCGTCTCTACTAAAAAATACAAAAAACTAGCCGGGCGAGGTGGCGGGCGCCTGTAGTCCCAGCTACTTGGGAGGCTGAGGCAGGAGAATGGCGTAAACCCGGGAGGCGGAGCTTGCAGTGAGCTGAGATCCGGCCACTGCACTCCAGCCCGAGCAACAGAGCCAGACTCCGTCTCAAAAAAAAAAAAAAAAAAAGAAAGACAAATTGAGGAAGAGTGAAAATGGAGTATTCAATGAACAGTTATATTTGGTTATCCAGTTACATTTGTTTCTCTCTCTCTCTCTCTCTGGCTATTTTCAGTTCCTTGAGTATTCTCACTGCCACAGGGCAGTGTTTTAAAGAAACATACAATTTTTGTCTTTTGATATGTTAACGTTGAAAATCAGCAGACTTTGGAGTTAGAACATGTTGCCTTGAATTCTGGCTTCTCCATTTAGGAAAATTGTCTGGACTTGATAATTTTTCTCACAGGTTGAAGAAGAATAAGAAGAAGTACTTTGGTACAGCAAAACAAATATAGGCTTTGGGATCAGACAGAACTGAGTACATATTCCAGCTCTTCTATTTATTATTAATAGCTGCATGACTCTGGCATGCTACCTCACCTGACTGAGCTTCATGCATACCATTGATAAGAATGGGCAAATAGGCCAGGCGCGGTGGCTCACACCTGTAATACCAGCATTTTGGGAAGCCGAGGCAGGTGGATTACGAGGTCAGGAGATGGAGACCATCCTGGCTAACATGGTGAAATCCCGTCTCTACTAAAAATACAAAAAATTAGCTGGGCGTGGTGGCGGGCACCTGTAGTCTCAGCTACTCGGGAGGCTGAGGCAGGAGAATGGCGTGAACCCAGAATGCGGAGCTTGCAGTGAGCCGAGATCGCGACACTGCACTCCAGCCTGGGCGACAGAGCGAGATTCTATCTCAAGAAAGAAAAAAAAAAAAAAAAAAAGGAATGGACAAATAACAGCCAGTTTCAGGGTTGTGGAAAAATTAGAAGATAAAGGTTCTATCACAGTGCCTATTCAATGATATAAGCTCAATCATGTGGCAACTCAATAATTTCCTAAAGTTGTGAAGGTTAAATAAAATCATATATTGAACAAAAGTATGTTAAAAACTTTAAAGCTTTCTATATTTTTTTATTACAGAATATAACATTTTATACATATGGACCTGTTATAGAATCACATATTTAAAGTAAATTATAAAGCACGTTAGTAATTGTTTTTATAGAGCCTTTATGAGTTGTTTTATTGTTATTGCCATTAGCATCATCACAGCTACATTTACTGAGCATTTGCCAAACAATTTATATTGCATCCGAACAGCAGCCCTATGAGGTTACTATTAATATCTTTCCCCATTTTGTAGGTGAATAAATGAAGATCAGAGGGATTACATAACCTACACCTGGTCAAAACACTAGGAATTTTTCAAATTTAGGCTGACTGATTCCTGTGGTCACACACTTAACCGATGTACTCTTCTGCCTCTTTGTGTAGTAAGCTCATCAGCAAAAATGAATAGCATGACAACCGTAATGCTTATATGGATCTTCAACTTCCTCAAGGATGGATTGATGAGAATATGGCAAAAATAATTCAAAGATATTTTAAATATAAACTCTTTGAAGACAGGACAATTCAACAAAAGCCTACACTTAAGCAACACTTAACATCTGGAAATCCTACTGTCAGACTTACCTGTTCATGCCCATAGTAGGCTGCAATGTGCAATGGAGTGAAAAAAACTGCATCTTGAATATTGACATTAGCTCCATGTTGCAACAGCACATCAGCAGCCTGGACAAGAAAATGATTATGGTTAAGAACTTCAGTTGAGTTATCTGCCTATTAAGGTTCAGTTTACAACCACCATGCACAAATCTTCTTCAGGAGTTGCCACCCTAAAATACAACTTTCTTCCATCCACCTTATCCAAAACCTCCAGTGTCTTTTTTTTTTTTTTTTTTTTTTTATGAAAGATAAAGACTAAATCTCCTTAGTATGACATTCAAGGTTCCTTCAATCTGACAGTGTTCCTTTTAAATGTATTTCTCATTAGTCTCTTTCCTAAACCCAATTGTAGAGTCAAACTGCATCCAGCTTCTTGCTCCTTTGAGACTTTGTTCACATTATTTCTTCAGCCAGAAATGTCCTTCTGCCTAATATATGCATGTTTAATCTCCAGCTAAAATGCCATCTCCTCCCAGATTTCCTCAATTTCCCTCCCTTCATTGCCATCTGCCTGGCTGAAATTAAATATTACCTCCTCAAAAATCTCACATAACTTTCACTCATATAATTTAGAACAGTTTTCTATTTATATACACTTTAACATCCTTACTAAAGAGAAATTCTTTAAGGACAAAGTGTATGTTGGATTCATCATGCAAATAGTAATCATACAATAAATACTTGTTAAAGAAGTGAATGAACAAATGAAAAACCCTACCAGGAACTGTTGGCCAATTGTCATCATGGAAAGCCATAGATTGGTATTTGTAGGGGATAAAAAAAATATTTTTTCTATCCATTTTAGGTTTATTGGCTGAGGCCATATAAATTAGACTGATAAAAAGGCAGATAAATAAGAGAAAAACATACGGGAGTTTATTAATATGTGTATTGCACATAAATGGGACTACTTAGTGATGAGTAACTCAAAGTAGCCGTTAGAACTTGGGCTCTCCTATAATCTTAACAAAAATTTACAATAACTTTGTAGAGCAGTAATAAGACAAAGAAAAATAACTTTGAACTTCTACTGGCAACAAATTGGGGGAAGGTGAATATATGGAGGAAACTAATAGAAAATAGAAGTTAGTTTTAGCAAAGTTTGTTATATAGATTCCTCTGGTGACTTCTCTGGGCTGATAAATATTTAGAGTTATCTCTTGTGATTAACTTCTGTCCTTTCTGGTAGAGAAGACAGGAAAGAATCCTTCATAAATTTATGTCCCTCTTTTAGGCAAATAGAAGGAGAGCAAAGAGTTCCTGTATCTGTTTCTTTTCAATTTTCTGTAGTTCAAAATAATCAATATGCCAAAGTAGCGTATTTTGGGGGAGCATATTTTGCTACCCTTCACAACAAACTTGCTGATATTTCAGATTTCCTCTCCTAAAAACCTATCTCCTAGTCTCTCTTTTCTGTTCAACAGATTGAAATAATTTCCTTCAAATGTGTTCATTTTCACTGTGGACTTTGCTAATGTACTGTCTATTTTTCAGTTGGTTAAATAACACACATTTTGAAAATTTTTCAAAAGTCTTTTAGAATAGAAAACAGAAAGATGGAATTTAAGAGCTCAAGGGACTTATGTCCTATCACCTCTTCTGTTTCTATGAACAAATTGCCTCTTAAGTTATATTTCCTCAATTGTGTGAATCATAGACCTACAGAACTAGTGAAGGATGATGGACATTACATATCAAACCCTTACATTTTAAAGATAAAAAAATGGAGAACCTGGAATTAAGAAATTTTTAAAGGTCATAGAGCAAGTTAGTGTCAATAGGAAACTAAATCTTTAGTCTCTTGCCTCAAGCTTTGTTTCTGAGTGCTTCACAGTTTGAAATAGTTAATTTTTAGTCATCTATCCATTAAACACCGTTTATTCAGCAAATACGAGCCAAAACTATTATTTTACATGCTTATTTCATAATTTATTCACTTGGGGGGATAGCATTAGAGATGCTAACAGTTGTCATATAAAATAAGGAATTTTTATTGGAAAATCTGAAATTTCTGATGGGTCCAAATACAAGCAGGTGCATAGGATTTTATACATTCTCACAACAATTGTTTCTTGTTCATACTTGAATATTGTTGACTAATGATCAGCAGAATACACATTGTGTACAGTGAGTTGTTTTTATAATATAAAAATTAAAACCACAATGAGCTTTTATTGAGGGAATATTATATATCAGGCCCAGAAACAAGTGTATCAGTGGTATTCAGTCTACTCTGTTTCATGCCAAAACACAGAAAGAGGTGCTACTCTCTATTTTAAAGATGAAGAAACTGAGTGTCTGGGGAGCAGAAGTGAAATTCAAATGCAGGTGTGTTTGACATCAAATCTGGTTTTTACCAGTCCACTCCTCTGACCCTGATTGTACTAACACTAACCTTTAAGTAAATAAAGTAATTAATTCAATCCCAGATAGGAAGAAGCCATCTGTCAGTAGAGGTTCCATAGATTTAGACTGAAAATGAACACGGGAGCCATTTATAACAAGTGCTTGGTATCTTTAGGCTTCACATGCCTGGGAGTTCAATCTCAGGCACCTTTGAAGGAGGCCCCTAGCAATCAAGGGAAATTAAGCTTTTTACAATTCCTCTTATTTTAAATATAGCATAAAGTAGACAACATGAATGTTTATGTAAAACGGACTTTCAAATGTTAACCTATAGAGCCAATTTCTTAGGCATGCTTCCAGAACTTTTATTCTAAAAGATAAGAGCTCTTAGGCTTTAATAAACAGTCAAAAGCCATTTTTTATTTTCCTCCTAAGTTTGCACTTCTCCAGTTAACTCAGAAGGTCAACCTTTGGCTGAACATTCATTAATTATGAAGTGTTGGTTTCCTGAGAAACTGTCAAAATGTAAGTTTTAATGAAACCATACAGAGTCATTACTGAATTGTAGGCTTTACTTAGTTTGTTTAAAATTCAAGCAAATATTTAGCCATTGAGAGCAATGCATGTTAGAATTATCTGATTTTAGCTAGTATGACCTTGGGAGTAATGATGGGGAGAGTATCTCCCAGAACTCTAACGGGAACATGATATATTGTCTGCCATGTGAACTAAGACAAGTACACTCATATAAACATTTAGGCTTCAATATATACCTATCAAGTTATTTTACTCATGGTTCATCTGCTTCAGCACTGAAAAAGTTGGTAAATCAACTTCACACTCTTTCCACTACATGAAATTCTGTGAAGTCACAGACTGCATCTATTTTGTTCCCTACTATGGTAGGTAGGTAATAGGCATCCAATAATTGTTAAACTGGATGTATTTCCAGTACAGTTAAAGTGAAAATTTGGAAGGTGTATATACCATCAGGCATAAGGTAATATAAACAATAATTAGAACTTAATTATATGATAGAAATTTTAAATAACTCAATTCATCAAACATTTATTGATAATTGATTTCAAATTAATCTTCAGGAAATTTCAAGTGTTTTTCTATATTTCAAGACCTGTGGTTGCAGTTTTAAATATATTATTAACATTTTTGCATGATACATATTCTGTTATTTTGACTTTTTTTGTGAGACTATATGGTCATGATGTTTTTTTCTCAGAAAAAAATAACTAGTAAAATTGAAAATTAGAAACAGATTTTATGACAGCTATCTTAATATACTTTAAGGATATAAATCTTTAAACATTTTAAGGATATAAATTGTATCATACTTAGATTTATATAACTGACAAATATATATTTATCTTATTATTATTAAATATATATATATCAGTAGTATTATTATTAAAGAACTAAGATTCAAATATGGGCTGGTAACTTGGTACTTTTTACTGACAGAAGGATAAGGACTATAAATTGCCCCCCATTAAGTGGTTGTTTTATGAGCACAGAAAATAAGTCAGATCTCTTTATCTCGATAGAACAATTACTATATGAATTACCCTTTATAGATATTTTTATTTACCAGTTGACTCTCAAAAAACATCCAAGTGAAGTTCCTCCAGTTTCTAGCTTGTAATTTAAACACTGATTTAAGCATTCTGCTTTTTCTTTTTCTGACATGGAGTCTTGCTCTGTCTCCAGGCTGGAATGCAGTGGTGTAATCTCAGCCCACTGCAACTTCTACCTCCCAGGTTTAAGTGATTCTCCTGCTTCAGCCTCCTGATTAGCTGGGACTACAGGTGTGCACCACCATGCCCAGCTAATTTTTGTATTTTTAGTAGAAACAGGGTTTCACTATGTTGGCAAGGATGGTCTCGATCTCTTGACCTCATGATCTGCCCACCTTGGCCTCCCAAAGTGCTGGGATTATAGGCGTAAGCCACTGCACCCAGCCTGCTTTTACTTTTTATAATGTCTTCGCTTCTCTTTCTCTGCTTCCACACACCCAATATCATGACCAAGCTCAGTTCCCATGTTTTCCATGAAAAGCTTTTGAAAATAGGTCATTGCATTAATCACTTATTTTCTGAATGCCTATAAAACTTAGTGACACAATGTGATCTTTTTGGTAATTAACTCTTCCATAAAATTTTAAACTTATGTTCCCAAGTTGTCTCTATAAAGTGTAAGAAGTTTTGACTCCAGGTAAAAGGATTTTTCACCTGAGGCCCTGAAATTTAATCCTTATAACTAAAATAGCCAGACCTTATTCAAAATTTCACAAATTCCAAAAGTAATGCCTATAATAGCAAAGGTCCTCACTGTTACTTCTTATTAAATGGTTTTGCTACAGTATAACTTTAACTTATTTGACTTGGTTCCATTTAGCTCCCTCTCTATCTTTTATTTTAAGGAGCTCATTGGGTAGGGATAAAGGATAAAAAAGAATGACCATATAAAGAGGAACTAAATGTCCCATGGAAGAGAAAATAGAATAGGGTAAATTCTAGATGAAATAAAATGACAATCAATCTCAGTTGAAATTGCCAAACCAAATATAGAGTCTCATACCTAGCAGACTTTGAATAAATAGCTACACTTGGAAATTAAATTTTTCTTTGCTTTAAGTGGTAATTTATTTTCTATTATTTCTTTGGATCTTCTTCAAATTCATGCTTATACCAATGTTTCCCTTAAGATTTATAGTTTGCTTAAAGCTATAATTTTCTCAATGCCTGTGTCTCACCTTTATTATTGAGATTTATAGAGAGAAGAACAATGAAGCTGTATTGGGATGACACTCATTTCCATTTAGTGGAAAATCTGTGTTAGTAAAGCTTTAGAGAAAAAATTGTTTTTCCAAAGTCTATGACTTATCAATTCAAAATGATCCTAAAGACATTGGCATGAAAGTTGATTTAGGATTGATATTTTTTTCCCAGTTATTTTCAGTTCTGACATTCAACAACCAGTTCTCAATTATTGTCCCCTCCAACTATTGTCCTTCCTCCTAAACTTCATAGATAATTTTTTAAAGAGTCATCTCCAACTTTCCTCTACCTTTCCTCACCTCTTATTCACTCCTCAGTCCACTACAATCTGTCATTAGACCTCACCACTCCAGGGATATTTCTCTGGAAAATGACATCACAGACCCCCTAATTGCCCATTCTCATGGATGCTTTTTAGCCTGTAGTGGATTCTTATAATTTTATGTTGTCTCAGGATTCATTTCGAATATAGGTTTTCTTATACCACAAGCAGGACTTTGTCACCAGGGACACAGTTTCTAATTCTCTGCCTCTTCCCAATTCCTCAATGTGGTTGATCCAGATACCTGCCATGTATGACAATCTCCTGGTGACCCTCTCCTTATGGGACAGCTAGACATAATCGCCGGGTCCATACTGCAGACCCTGACTGAGCGACGGATGAAACGGAGTACTCAGACATAGGTATGCAGTTAAGAGCAGCTAGGGGTCTGCCGGGCTCTAGTGGCCAAAGTGCAGCAGCACCGATAAGCTGGAGCTGCTTGCTTTTATTCAGTGTAGACATAATTCCAAAAGCGTGGAGCAAACACAGTCTGTGGGTAATTAACATTTATCGTTCCACTTTCAGGGAACCTCATGCATGCGGATGATCAAAGGTCAGTTCCTGGCCAACATAAGTAAGCAACTCTGTTTAAGATTAATTCCCCTACACTTACTTGTACCTACTCCTTGCCCCCTGGCTCAGGGTCAGGGAACAGCTGCCTTCAGCTTATTCTCCCCCGAAGCTATGCAGAGCCTTCTGACCTTTCAGAAGGTCTGCTCCTTTCCCTATAGTTTCTCCCACCACTCTGACCAATCTCCTACACGTAATCTACTTGGCTTGCTCCTCTGATGCCCACGCCTACCATGAACTAAGCAGCAGATAAGCAGCAGTGACCCCTCTCGATCACAGCAAGGCCCCACAGAGCTAGTGCCTGCTTACTCTAAACCCATTAATTAGAACTTCCCTCAGGAAACCCACTTGTGTAACTGTTGGATTCCTATTGGAACCCAATAAAGGCTTTAGCATAATGGTTTCTCTCTCTCTCTTGCTCCTCACTTGCTGGTTGAGTGTATGTGTCCTGAACTGTCCCTGGCCCCACTTCTCATTGGCCCTGTAAGGTGTGTTTCTGAGATCTGTAAGTTTATCTTATAAACTCAGGCTTATGAGAGCACAAAGGCACCAAAAAGTACCCACGCTTCTTTTTGTCTTATGTGGTATTATTTGGGACCAGTTAGTAATTCCTTCCCGCTGCAGAAAGTCCTGTTGAGCAGATAGCTTTTCAAAGGTATTTCAGTGATCATCATATTGACAGCATATTTGTAAAATGGACCATGACTATGTTATTGTTTGCAGTTGACAGCTTCTGTTATTTCATGTACTTTGTTGAGCTGCCTCCTCTCTGTCTCACCTGACTGACACATTGAGCTTGTTTTCTAAGTCAAGGCTCTCCTGAAGAGTGACTGTCTTTGTAGGAAAATACTAGACACAGGTCAGATAAGAGCCACAAGGAGGTCTGTAAATATCAACAAGTTTCCTGTGAGAGGAGCACCTGGTCACAGGTTGGACACTTAGGTATTTGGCTATCTGCCAAGATAAAGAGGTAGCTTATGAAAATCCACGAAGCCCTGTCAGGGCGGGACTAATGTTTATAGTCCTCTTGTGAGGGAGACCTCAAGACCAAATTAGAAAGTATATAACATGTCCTTTTCCTTATTTGACTGTTTATCCAGCATTTGTTACTATTGTCTACTTCCTCCTTAAGATTTTATTCTCCCTTAGATTGCTTGACACCACAATTTTCGAGTTTTCTTTCTACCTCTCTGCCTACTTATTATTATTCGTCCATAGAAATGGCTTTTTCTCAGTTCATTTCTTAAGTGTTACTTTTTCTCACTGACATTAGTGTTTTCTTTTGTTCTCTGCTTCCTGTAATTCTCTTGTATTTATTAAGTAATACATGTAAAGAATTTAGCACAATGCTTAGCATGTAAGAATAAATGTTCCAGAAATGATAGCTATACCTATTTTTCTCTATATATGCCTTGATTGATTTCATCTATGACTACTACTTCTACTCCTACTACTAGAAACACACACACACACACGTTTTTCTCAGACTTCTTTCAACACTGGATCTACCTTCTTTGGCAACTGATAGTCCTGTTTTGTATCTTTTCCCTATTTCCTAGCCACCTTTACCCTCGGCTGATATTATCTTTGCATTGATCGAATCTTTATCACTTGCCTTTTGATTCTTGTTATTTTGAATGAAGCATTAGAAGGCAAAAAAAAAAAATAATAATAATAATAATAATAATAATGTGTGCCAATGGGCCAAGAATATCTATTTCATTTAATGTTCACAACAATCTTACAGAATTGTTATTAATAGCCCCATTTTAAAAACAAGGACAGTGAAGCTCAGAGTTATACAGCTTGTAAGGAAAAACACTTAAGTTTAAACTCAGGTTTATGAGAGCCCAAAGGCACCAAAAGGCACCCATGCTGCTTTTTGTCTTCTGTGGCATTATTTGGGGCCAGCTAGTAATTCCTTCCCATTGCAGAAAGTTATATTGTGGAGATAGCTTTCCAAAGGTTTTTCAGTGATAGTCATATTAGCAGCATATTTGTAAAAAGGACCATGATTATATAATTGTTTGCACTTGACTGAAAAAAAAAAAGTTAAACATATTCTAAGTCATATGTTAAGGGTCTTGCAGAGTCTTATATATTAAAATGAGAATTTTAGGATGTTTTTCTTATAGAGATGCAACAAGAGACTTTAAGAAAGAGAGTAAAACATATTTAATTTGCATCTTAGAAGGATCTTTCTAGGAAAAGTGTATGGATTGAATAGATTGAAGAAAGAGCAAGACTGGAAACAGGTAATCCATGAGTAACATCCTGCAGTAAGTTTTGTTTTGTTTTGTTTTTAAGAGATAAGAATAAAATGAATAAAATGAGATGAGGTAGTTGCGTTGGCCTGGAGATGGAGAATGGATTTCAGAGATATTAAGATGGTAGAGTCGCCCAGCTTGGTGGCTCACGCCTGTAATCCTAGTACTTTGGGAGGCCGAGGTGGACAGACTGCCTGAGTTGAGGAGTTCAAGATCAGCCTGGACAACACGGTGAAACCCTATCTTTACTAAAATACAAAAAATTAGCCAGGTGTGGCGACATGTACCTATACTGCCAGCTACTCAGGAAATTGAAGCAGGAGAATTGCTTGAACCCAGGAGGTGGAGGTTTCAGTGAGCTGAGATGGTGCCACTGCACTCCAGCCTGGGCTACAGAGTGAGATTCCATCTCAAAAAAAAGAAAAAAAAAAAAAAAGGTAGAATCAGTCATAACGACAACATATGGGAGGCTGGTGATAAGTAAACATGAGAAGAAATGATCAACAAATGACTACAAAAGAGGATGCCTACAAGAGGAGATGAACGTGAAGATAAAACTTTGTTTACTTCATGAACTTATAAAGTAGGAAAATCACCTTGAGTTTTTCTCTCTTAGATTAATTACTTGTAATAGCTAGTTTATTTTGGTTACCCTTGGTAGAACTGTGCTCTTACTCAATACCACAAACTGTTTCCACCGGGGTCAATCTCTCAATCAAGATTTGAACATAATTCTCAAGGTTTCAAACAAATGAACTGAAAGCTATGCCAATTAAAATTACTAGGAATTGTTTATTCATTTGTATTGAAGGCTTATATAGATTAGAAAGCATTTTAGGTGGTAACATTTGCTTTAGAGTTACCAAGCCCTTTTTTGACTGTATGCTCTAATTTTTATAGGCTTTTCTATTTTTAATTTTATATATATATATATATATATATCTCCACTCCTTGACAGCCATTACAAATGTTAGCTGAGATTTCTCTATGTCATGTGATTACAGAGTTTTTCACTTATAACATTGGTTGAATATTTTTATAATGACTATCATTTTCTTGACATATCTCTAATTAAGTATTTGAGTACAAAAATCTATTGGAAAATAGTTTATTCAGGCTGTCACAGAAATGAGGTCTTTTTATGTGATCTTTCTCTTATTATCACAGGTTAAAATTAAATTGGATCTTAAAATTACACAGAAGATGATTCCACAAGATAATATAATGAAATAAATTAAAAGGAAGCTCTATAAAGTCATGGAAATAAAACTTAGAGACACACACTAACTTATGTATATAAAATAATTTCATCAGTTATATAAATTTAGCATCACTTCTCAGGAAGTGATGAGAATACAAGCAGAAAAGCTGAGGGAGGAGAAGTGAGAATAGGGCAAGGCTGAAGATACAAGTGATACATTTTATAGAGGCAATAATTGAAACTAGCAAGTAACATCCTTTCACTAAAGTAAGAAGAGATATTTGTAGGATATTTATGGTTTAAAACTGGGGAGGAAGGGAACCAGAGAAGGAAAGAAAAGACTCATCTAAGAAGCAGAGAGCAAAAGAATGCCTGTCAAGGTAACCCACAAAAGAGATATTTGTAAGAAAAGAAAGGCAGATTTTCTGTGTTGTTCAGTTAATCATCATCTTGCTGTGCTATTTGCTTCATTAGATGTATACTTCCCCCCCTCCCATCATTCTCTTATGTGGAGTTCTTATTTTAAACTCCCTGGCTGTGAAAACAGGCTTTCAACATTCATGATGCTATGACCACATCATGTTCTACGCATTTCAAAAGCCAAAATTCTGTTTTAGGGATTTATTTATACAAATTGCTACAGGCCCCACAGTTTTCACTACATTGCAATTGTTCAGACTTGGAAACTGGAGTACAAGTTAAACTCCCTCCTTCTCACATTCCTCCTCATATTGCACCTATCTTCAACCTCACATTCACAGAGGAATGAAAGTAGCGTCTGACAACCAGTTTTGTTCATGACTTTCCTCTTCCTACTCAAGTCACCTGTTCCTCTCTTTTCTCAGAAAAAAAAAATCTTCTGCCAAAGTATTTTGAAAACCACAGTGATTTGCCTCTACTTGAAAAATCAACTCTAAATTACACTCAAAAGGTGAGTTGGAGTCATCTAATAAAACATAAGAAGGGACACAAAGATTTTGCATCTTACACACACTAAGTAATAAGAATTCTAAACGTTATATCATTGTTTAATGAATATCAATTTTATATTACAGCTGGAATATAAAAACAAAAAAGACAACATTAACAATTAAATCTTGGGCTCAAGGGTTAATCTTGTTGCAAGTACATGTGTAGAATATGCAGTGTGTGCCTTTTTTGGAACTCCTTCATTAATAAAATCAGAAAACTGACTATGTGATACACTGCAAGATACTTTCTTAATTCATTTTAGGACAGCAGATGTGGGTAATAAGTTATACCTTACAGACTATTTAACAATAAAATTGAAAATGTTGGTCTGCAAAAATTTTAGAATAAGTGATTCCATGAAATTGGTGCTTCCACAGTTGAAAAAATGTTTAACTGGTTATGAAACACTGTGCTTTGACAGATACAGAAATGCATTATGAATAATTTTCTTTCTGAGGAAGAGTTTATCAAAATGAAGAACACACATCATCCAGTCAGAGACCTATTATTAGGATAGAAAACAGTAAGCATAATAGTGGTAAATGCATCAACCATTCCATTGGTCATATTAAACCATGTTAAGGTAAATACAGGGTGGCTAAATAATAAAAGCCTACAATAAAAATAAAAAGAAGCACAATATCACATACGCCCAAGTAGTTTTGGCTTCAGAAACAGAAACGAACAAGATATAATTGCAGATGGGACTCAAGCCCAGACTTCTATAACCCAACACATGGCTAGGAAATGGCAGAACCTATATACAAACACACTATGCAGGCTTGCTCCAGAGCCCACGTGACTAAACTGCTCTGCTTTGCTATGGTCAAAAACCATTGCTCTTGGAGCCAAGTTTTGCAAAAGTTTCAAATATTTTCACATTTTTATTCAATGAACTCAGAACTCAACCTGAGTAGTACTATGACACAGTAGAGCTAGGTGGCACCTAATAGTAGGGGGCATGACTCAGCACCCCTTTCTTGTTCCCTGCATGACCTCCAAGGTACCATTGGAACCTTAGACATCAGAGAATACATATTGAAAATCACTGTTCCACAGAAAAGAGTTGTTACTTTTTGGAGAAGAGCATTGCTACCATATCTATTTGCCAGGCCATGTTTGCTCCTAGATGAAGATGAGGCCAAAACATGATTATAGCATCATGCTAAGTTTCCTGGGGTAATGCAGTCCATATCTTCCAGACATAACAAGCAATCTCTCTATGAATCCATCTCTCTATATATTTGATATTGTCTTTGATAAAATATAAGTGGCATTGGTTCTACATGAGGCTAAGTAGTTCCCTTGAGTTTGGGGTTGACATAATTAATGACTTATTTCTAACAACTAAAATATACAAAAGGTATAAAAATGTCACTTGCAAGAGTAGGTTACAACAAGATTATGGTTTTGTTTTATATTCTCTTGACCTCTCCCTCAGGTGCCTTGTTGTGAACTGCCCTATGGATAGAACCACATGGTAACTTTGATGCCTCTGGATAGCAGAAAGTATGGATTTAAAGCCTGCCAAAGTCCATATGAAGGAGCATGGAAGTGGATTATCTTCCAAACACTCACTGACATGGCTATAGCATCACCCAATACTTTTACTGCAGTCTTCTGAGGGGATCCAGCTAAGCCATTCCAAGATTTTTGACCTATAGAAACTACAGTATAATAAATGTTTGTTTTGTTAAGCCACAAAGTTTTGGGGTGATGTTTATATAACACTAAATAGTTTAACATGCTATTGTGCCTCTCAATTCATTATTTAAAACACCCAGGTTGGAAATGACTTTTACATTGGAATAGTTACTTATGACTTACTTGTAAATATTAAAAGAGGAGCAACAGCTCAGATCAATAAATATTTTTGAGTGCCTAGCTATTCTAACCACTGTGCTAGGCATTGGGGGTCAAAAATAAATTAATTACTCCAAAGCAATATACAGGTTAGTGGAAGAAACAAAGTAACTGTGATATAAGGTACATGTAAATTTGATGATGATAATGTGTGAACTATCACAACGAAGGCAAAAAGCTGTACATTTTACATTCTGTCTGGGGAAGAAAGAGAAAGCTATAGAGAGGTATAAATCTAAAACGTGAAATAGAAGCTTTCTAAGCAAACAGGGGAGGATGAGCAAATTTATCCATTCCTCATTTTCTCATCCACTGGTCCCCGACACACAGCACGTGCTCACCAAATTCCACTCTTTCTTAAAATCTAATTCGAAGTGTACTCTCTTCAGAAAAGCTTTTTAGACCTTGAACTTTATTGAACTAATTATCTAGACAAGTGATTAAATGTCCTGGTAACCTAAGAGTCACACTGAGGCCTTTAAAAAGAATTTATTACAGATATCCCCTCCAGAATCACTGAATCAGAATCTCTCGATACCACAAATCTACATTTTAAAAAGCTCTTTAGGGATTTCTTCACACATCCAATATGGAATAACAGGGACTGGATTACTCTTACTTGAGACAATCTCAAAATGGGCTAAATGTATGAAGCATTAATTTTTAACAAATGAAATTAGACATCAGGCAATGAAGGACAATAGTTCCTAGGCAATGAGAACAAACCTGATGAGCCCCACAATTGCCCCAGTTTATTACCTTTAGAGAGTGTCCAGGCCATGATATAAAAGGGGAAATTCAGAGAGACCGAGGCAAACCACCTTTCTTGAGAAGACATAGTTGAGAGTCTGGAGAAAGCAAGGTGGCTACAGTTCATAAAACAGATTAGCAAAGATGAGAAAGCTGTGCAAAGAAAGAACAACAGAGATATGCAGAGGGTTCCCCTGGAGGACTCAGCAGAGCATTGATCAGCAGGTCTATCTGAAGAGACTACCACTGATTGGGAAGTGGACCAATAGAGACAATTAGTGGCAACAATGCCCAGGGCTCACACAGGTCCAGGGATATACTCTATTCCCATTACCCAGACTGGAAAACTTCCTGATTGATGCCATACTCATAAGAGACTTATGATGAAGTCTCATAACAGACTTAAGATGAAGTACACATAAGAGACTTCCCTAAGTAGTTGGTTACTAGCTCTACACAGCACTGCTTCATTCTCATCAAACAAATCTTAAAAGCTAGACCTAAAAGGATCAAATCTAGTTAAGTTAACTGCATCCTAGTAGGAGCAGATATGGGAGTTGTTTTAAGGTTAAGGATATTTATAGGAATTCAAAAATATACAGAACCCAACACCAAAAAACTGATAGTATTTGGAATTCAGTCATAAATTACCAGAAAAGCAAAGAGGCCAAAAAAAAACCAACCAACCAAACAAACAAACAAAAAAAACCACGACTTTCAAAGAGGGGAAAAATCAATGAATCAAAGCTGACTCAATTGACACAGATGTTAGAATTTTCAAATAAGTACAATAAAATAGTTATTAGAACTATATTCCATAAGTTTAGATAGTACAAGCACGAAGATATAAAGACAAAGTTCAAATTTCTAGAGATGAAAGCTATATAATACGTAAAATAAGAAACATATTAGGTGGGATTAACAGCATGTTAGACATTGCAGAAGAAAAGATTAGTAACCTGGAAGATGTAGCAATCAATATAATACAAAATGAAATGTGGAGAGCAAAATTTTTTGTGGTTGTTTTTGAGACATAGTCTCACTCTGTCACCCAGGCTGGAGTGCAGTGGCACGATCTCGGCTCACTACAACCTCACCTCTCAGGTTCACACAATTGTCCTGCCTCAGTCTCCCAATTAGCTGGGATTACAGGCACCCACAATGACGTCCAGCTAAGTTTTTATAGTTTTAGTAGAGACAGGTTTTCACCATGTTGGCCAGGTTGGTCCTGACCTCAAGTTACCTGCTCGCCTTAGCCTCCCAAAGTGCTGAGATTACAGTCATGAGTCACTGCGCTTGGTCAATAATTTGTTTTTTTAAAGCAAAGAGTATCATTGAGATTTTGGACAACAGCAAACATCTTAATACGCATGTAATTGGAGGAGAGACAGAGAAAATATTTAAAAAAAAAAGGTCAGAAATTTTCCCAAAGTTAATGTAAAATATAAATTCACTGATGCAAGAAATACAATGAATTCTGAACACAAGACACATGAAGAAAACTATACCAAAAACCAACATGATTAAATTACTCAAAGTCAATGATTAAGAGAAAATCTTAAAAGTAGCCAGTATAAAAACACACATTACATACTGAAGGCCAAAAATTAGGAGAATAGATTTCTTGTCAGAAAAAGTGCAAGTCAGAAAACAGTAAAATGATAGTTTTAAAGCAATAAAAGAAAATAAAAGTAATCTAAAATTTTACACCTAGTAAAACATCTTCTACATATAGTGATGAATAAAGTATTTTCCAATCAAATAATATAATAGTCAAAAGATTTTAACAGACACTCTATCAAAAAAGATATACAGAAGGCAAATAAGCATATGAAAATATGCTAAACTCATTGGCCATTAAGGAAATGTAAATTAAAACCAGAATGAAATACCACTCCATACCTATTAGAATGGTTAAAATATTTTTTAAAATTGACCATATTAGGTATCAGTGAGGATGTGGAGAAACTGGTATATACCCAAAGGTTTATAAATCATTCTACTATAAAGACACATGCACATGTATGTTTATTGCAGCACTGTTCACAATAGCAAAGACTTGGAACCAACCCAAATGCCCATCAATGATAGAATGGATAAAGAAAATGTGGCACATATACACCATGGAATACTATGCAGCCATAAAAAAAGATGAGTTTATATCCTTTGCAGGGTCATGGAGGAAGCTGGAAAGCATCATTCTCAGCAAACTAACACGGGAACAGAAAACCAAAATCCACAAGTTCTTACTCATAAGTGGGAGTTGAACAAAGAGAATACACAGACACAGGGAGGGGAACATCATACACCAGGACCTATTGGGGGGGTGGGGGGCCAGCAGAGGGATAGCATTAGGAGAAATACCTAATGTAGATGATGGGTTGATGGGTGCAGCAAACCACCATGGCATGTGTATACCTATGTAACAAATCTGCATGTTCTGCACATGTATCCCGGAACTTAAAGTATAACAACAACAGCAAAAAAGGAATTATCATACACCGCTGAAGGGAAGGTCAAATAGTAAGACTTTAGAAACCATTTGTCAATTTTTTAAAAAGTTACACATAAACTTACCAAATGATCCCGCCATTGTATTCTTAGATATTTGCCCAAGGGAAATAAACGCCTACATCCATTCAAAGACCTAATCAGAAATATTCATTTGCAGCTTTATTTGTAGTTGCTAAAATCTAGAAACAATCCAAATGTTCTTCAACAAGTAGGCAGGTAAACCTTTTGACACATCCAAACAATGGAATACGATTCATGAACTAGACATCTCATTTGATAATTTATCACATAATTAACACTTAAAATTTTCACATTTATTGATCCTCAACCTTCCACTCCCACATTCTACACAAGCATAGACACAGGGTCTTCTTCCATTGTTCCCCATCACAGTGATCTGGATGTCCTTTATCCAGTTGTTGAAATCAGAAGCTTAGGAGTTATTGTGACACCATCTTCTCCGACATCCTTGTCATATGTAACTCATCACCAATTTAGTTTGATTTCACCCTCTAAAATATTTTGCAAATGTCTCCTTATTTCTTCATCTCTGCTATTGCAAACCCATATCCAGGAAACTATTAGAGATGACTGTCTCCTAATATATTTCCTTGTATAAATTCATCTAATTCAGTTTATTTTTAACACTATAGCCAGTTACTCTCTCAGATTGTAAATTTGATTACCACTTCTTAATGTTTCCTTATTGCTCTTTGGAGAGAGACAGAACTCCTTAACTCAGTTTACCATCTAATCCAGGGACACTGTGAGAATAAAAGAGGGTTGACTTAATTACTCCAGAAAAACAGACATAAAGCAGGAGTGTCCTGAAGATTCAGGAACATGTGGTCAATCTACAAATAAGTCTCCTAGTCACCTGGGCCCTAGCCATTTTCTCTAGGCTTTCATTCCACCATATTCCCTAACTCAGCTCCTGACATGCACTCTTTTCATGTCTCCTTACTGCATTTCCTCCAGCCAGAAAGCTCTTATACCTGCTATTTCCTTACACCTAAATTTCCTCTGCCCAGAAATCTCTCTCTGTACCCCAGCTTCTTATTTCTAAAGTGGAAATAATAATTTTACATACCTTTCAGGGCAGTTATAAAGATTGAGAGTTAATATTTGTAAGCCACTTAGTCCATAGTAAGCACTACATGTAATTTTTACTACTACAACTGATACTATCATTATTATTTCTTTCTCTCTTTACTTGATTAACACCTACTCAGATTCTCAGGTTGTAAGCCGAGTGATCAATTCCTCAGTGATTCTCTCCCAACCTCCATGACTATGAATATATTCTTTCAGCAAATATTGTGTTGCCTATGTGCCAGGCAGATGCTGTGTTAGGAACTGAGAATAATGAAATGAAAAACAAAAACAACGTTATGTGTCTTCATTGAGCTTATATCTTAGCCAGAAGACAGGCAGTAAAGAAAAGGAAATAAAAGATAGACTGTGTTATATAATGATCAGTGCTGGAGAAAAATAAAAGAGGGAAGTGATTAGGGAGTTTCAGAGATAGGATGGTTTGGAAGGGCCTCCCTGAGAAAACTGCATTTGAACAGAACCTTATGAAGGTAAGGGAGTAAGACATTACATAACTGAGAAAGAAGAAAAGTCCGGGTAGAGAAAAGCACTTCAAAGATCCCAGGCAGGAGCATGCCTGGCATGTCTAAGAAGCTTAAGGTTGAAGAGGAATGAATATAAAAAGAGTAGAGATTAAGGTTAGAAAGGAAATGAATACTTTTGTTCTGAATAATATGGGATGTCTTTAGAACAGCAGAGTGGCATATCTCATACATTTTAAAAATCTCATTCTGGTTACTATGTCAAAACAGGGTAACGGAGAAAAGGCAGAAGAAAGGAGATCAAGTTACCCTCTTTTAGGCATAGCATCATGGTGACCTTCCTCATAGTTTTTATCATAGTGGCAGTTCTATGTTTCCTGTTGATTATTTGATTGCCAGTCTTTTTCACTAGACCACAAGCGTGGTGAGGCTAGGAATTATATACAATTTTACTCACCATTAAATTACCAACATTGAACACAGATCTTGGAACCTTTTAGTTTCTTGGTAAATATTTGTTTAATAATTTTGTAAAAGAATCAGTGAATATATATTATTAAATTTCAAATTTTGATTTCTTTAACAGATTGTAAACTCCTAGATGGCATAAAGCTATACTTTATACTTCTTTCAATTTCTACAACTATCCTATATCCTTGTGCATAGTGGTCAATAAGTGTTGATTGACTTGATTTGCTGTTTCCCTAGTCTATTTTCATATCTCCTAGAGTATAAATTTCCTTCAAGAAAAATATGTAGAACACAAAAGAAATCTTTTAGAAAGTCAAGATAAGCTTTAAAAAGTCTAAACAGATACCATGAAATCTTAACATATTGACAGAAACTATGAAACTAACATGAAGGAGAATCAATGATAGATATTTCCCCCTGTCTTTTGGGAAATAAGACTTGATAACAGAAGTTTATTTATAATCATAGCTGCAAAATTGCCTCTAGGAAAGCAATAATAAGGGAGCAAGCTATCTTGTTTTCTTACAAATCCAATTAAAAAAAAAACAAAACTAAACTAAAACTTGGTTTTATTTGTCACACCAAGAGAACCAAACCTACAGCATTTACCAAACCAAGTCTCCATCCAGTTTACTAATTTCCTGACATTGTAATACACAAATGCAGGCATTAATTGGTTGACTGAAATACACAATAATAATACATTTTACTACTTGGAAATACTTGATACATTTTAAATACACAATAGATGTATTATTAATTCTCTAATGGTTCTTCACTGGGCTGAAAATACAAAATGTCTTTAAATATCAGTCTTAGAAATAGTGTTTAAACTAGACTAATAATGGAATCTTCACTGTTTCTGGTTACTTTTTCTCTTCTAAAGACACTTTTACTAGTAAAATTGCTGGTATAAGCTCTCTTTCATTATGTGACAAATTCACATAACTAAGTCAAAATAAAACCTAATTTCTATCCATGAATAATTTGTATGCAAATCACAGAGTATATGCAGCATTCACGTAAGAAAGAGGTTACAATGGGTTGTATTTTCTTTCTAGCAATGTTCTTCATATGCTTGAATTTTGGTCACAATTAACAGAGGCTTCATAGAGGCATTTCATGATTTTTTCATGACAAAATAAGCAGGGAGTGAGGTAGAAACAAAAGTTTCAAATTGCTTTTCTTTCTTTGACCTATTTCCTAAGTATAAGATATAAACGATTATGTTATGCCCAGACCGTTTATTCCCCGAAGAAGACCACCAGAGTCCAGAGTCAAAGCCAAGTGGCAAGGATCTTTAATGCAAGTTCGAACTTGGTCCCTCCGTTCCACAACATACAAGAGGGCCCCGAACAATGCGCGCACTCGCTTTTTATAGCCCGATGAAAATAGGACTTGTAAGGTTACAGAGGGACAGGGAACAAGGGAATTCTTTAGGTTAAGCATTACAATTGGTTAACATATTAAGTTTATACATTTAGCAGTTATCTATTGGTTTCCGTGCTTTTAGTGAAACTACAAACGGTGGCGCCCTTATCGGGGATTTCCCAGGATTTTCCAAGCTGAGATATATGGAGGAATGTATTTGCACTGGGCCGTGTTTGCAATGGGCCCAGGAAATTGAGAGATATATGGTGTCAAGCTGAATGTATTTGCTGGGCCCAGGACTGAGGAATGTGCCTGATTTCTTTCAATTCAAATCATTTCCCTAAGCTCTAGCAAAATGTAAACTATAGTTTAAGAGCCTGTGGAGTCTGTTCACTATTATTTAACTAAATATACGTTTCTACCCAAATTGTAATCAAATTAGAGGGAACAAAGACAACTACATATATATTTTTTCACTATCAGCATTTCATTTTCTTATGATTTAGATCACTTTTCTGTGAAGAACATTCTCAGGAATATTTATAAATGTGCTTGTGACATCAAGGTGTGCAACCCAAGCAGGTGCAAAGGATCCTGTACTTAGAGTGACTTCATGCACTTCATGATTTAATGTTCTGTTGTTGCCATCTTGAAATTATCCACACTCCCATTTTTAAACAAGAGACTCTACTTTCATTTTTATTCATTGAGATCTAAAAATTATGTAGCCTGTTCAGATAAGTAAATTAACTAGTCAAATTTTTAAGCAGATCAATACTATGCAAATGAGATAGATACAAAGAAAGCGAGTTTATTTGTTGTAAATATTTTAACAAAATGTTCTTTGTTAAAGAAAATTTGAGTTAAAAAATTTCAGTGCTAATCAGAATCAACCAAGAATACACTTACCTTGAAAGTTTTGAAACACAACTTTTTTCTTTTCTAGTTCTTCTGAAATACACCCTTAGCAATATTCTAAATGTTCACCAAAGATAGATACATACATACACACACACACACGCAATAAAGAATAAACGATGAACTTTCTCCTGTCAGTTTCCCTGGGGTAATTTCTTTTTAAATTTTATTTATTTTTTTTTTTTTGAGACAGAGTATCGCTCTTTTGCTCAGGCTGGAGTGCGGTGGTGTGATCTCCGCTCACTGCAAGCTCCGCCTCCTGCATTCAGGCCATTTTCCTGCCTCAGCCTCCCAAGTAGCTGAGACTACAGATGCCCGCTGCCACACCTGGCTAATTTTTTGTATTTTTAGTAGGGACGGGGTTTCACCGTGTTAGCCAGGATGGTCTCGATTTTCTGACCTCGGGATCCGCCCGCCTTGGCCTCCCAAGGCCTCACGCCTGGCGTGAGCCAGGGCGCCCGGCTCACTGAGGTAATATTCTTAAAGATTCCCTCTCTTGGGTTCTCCAGAATATCGGTTAAAACTTCAGTCTTATCAGAGGTTAAAATTTAGACTCTGAAACAATAGCCGTATGATTTGGTACAATTTACCTAATCTCTGTTTTTCTTATCAATAACATTGAGGATTAAATGAGATGATGTAATAATAAAGTAAGCAAAAGCCCTAACTAAAGTAAATTCTTCATAAATGTTCACTCCTCAGCTCTAAGATTAAAGTATCAACACAGAGTACAGAGAATAGCTTTTCACCAGGCAGGCCCTGAGATGGCAGAGGATCAAAATCACGCTCAGCACTATGTCTGAAAGCAAGGGAAGTCTAGCTCTGTAGGGCAACCCTGAGTGCTGCATCTATGGAGAGAATGCAGTAGCTGGTAGTCCTGAGAGTACTACTGTAGTCCAGCAGGCAGATGATTGTCTTCTGGACAATCTGCTAAACCTTAGTGAGGCTCTAAAAGCCAAGACTCCAGGTTTAGGAAAATGCCCGACCAAATGAAGACAGGAAAAGAGGAGCCTAAACAGAAAGCCAGACCTGGGAGTTGGTGTGAGAAAACTGAGTCCAGGGTGGCTTCAGACTGTGTCAACCTGTAATTCACTTCCAAGTGTCTAATGAATGCCTGCTCTGTGCCAAGCATAGGAGATAGAGAGGCCTGGTCCTGGATTTAAATTTACTGTATAAAGTGGATAAATAAAATATGTGACATCAACGTAGTGAGAGAAGAACACTAGAGATAAACCGGGTGTTATGGAGCAAAGAGGAGGGACAAGATGAGGGGATGGGAAGTGAGTTCCCCAAAGAGATAATGCCTGTATTGAATTTTGCATCTTAGGAGAATGTGTAGGAGCTATCCAGGAAAAGAGGTATAGGAAGTTCCAAAAATATAAACCATAAGAATCTCAGGTTCTAGGATCCAAACAGTGAGCCATTCTCAATTTCATAGAAAAAGACTGGGTTAAAAAGTGACTGAGGCTGTTTGAATACTGTCTGCTTAGGTACAGATTGGATCTAAAACAGAACTGAGCCTTTCCATGGGAGCTCAGGTGGTCCCACTGATGAAACACGGAAGGCAGAGATTAAAAAATTGGAGCAAGGGTAACGGGGAAATAATAGAAGAGACAGTAGCAGTATTGTAGGAAATAAACAGCAACCCTCAACTTTCATTTTAAGATTTCCCCTTTCTCCTATGCGGAATTTTTAATTGGTAGCTAGTGAAAATAACAGATGTCAGGATTTCTTCTTTTCCTAACCATCCCAGCAAGGTGATGATCAAGACAGAGATGGCCAAAAGGACCATTGATAAGGGTTAACTTGGACAGTTTTGCCAATTAGAAAATAGTCCAGAATAATCAGAAATCAACCTCTTGTTTTAATCTTTCCTCATTAAGTAATTTAAATTCCTCTCAGCCTTGTGTTTATTTTGATTAAAAATATACAAGATCTCATTGTCATCTTCCAGTGAGCCCGCAAAGGCAAGATCAAAGGCAAGATCAGTCATAAATAACCTCAGTAGAAGATACCCTGTTTATCTTTTTCTTGTGTTTTGTTTGCCCTTAACACTCAGCTCTGCTACAATTTCATAAACATATTCTGTGATAAACCCTGTATCCTGAAAAAAAGCATTGTCCTGGACCCAAACCAGCCAATGTCAAATGCTGTTGAACATGTCTCAGAGTAGAGGATTATCAAGAAGCTAGGAGACCTCCAGGCACTGCCCTCTTTGGCAGGTGACTGCTATTAACAAATGAGACTGATAGTGATTTATCCATGATATATCCTTTATCCTATTTATCCTTTTAATAATCTCCAGAAAAGAGATCCCACAATTTTTCTGTATTTGTACCTTTCCCCTGACGTTCTTTCCATGTCCATATGCTTTATAATTATTTTAAAAAAATGAATGAATAAACGTAAGTAATTTTCAACCCAAGAAGTATAGTAACCAGTATTCCCAGAAAAGCTGTTCATCTTTTAAAAGAGCAAGGGAGCAGAGAACTCACAGAATCTAAATTCAACTTATATGAAATAGAAATCACACAGGTTATCAAACTTAAAGACTGTTAACTTTATCATGTTAATGAGGCATAATACAAATATTCACAGTTAATATTTAAAATACTAATGATTAGACCAGAATGCTATAAAGTTTGTAAATTATTTCACAATACACACCAACATAAAAATATATTATAATAATCATTTAGCAAATACCTTTATATAAAAAGCAAAGGATTTTTCTGTGCACAAAATTTCAATATTCAGAGGAGAGGCTCAAACAGACTAACATTTCATTTGCAGACCTGTGGCAAGACTCATTCCCATTTACATGATAAAATGTCACCAAGAACAAAGAGAATTCAGATTTGGACCAGATAACAGACATTTCCTAAGCACACTAAAAACAATTTACTGTTCTTCATATCTTCATGAAATGTGCCCTGGGAATGTATCCTGAGAAGAAGGGCTTAAATCTATGTTTATCATATTCATGTTTTATATTCTTCTGCGTTAATATATTTTAAGCTATTTTCATAGAAAAATACAAGGTGTCACATATGGAATCCTAGTTCATTAGAATCAAGGGTACTTATAATTGGAATAATGACTTTTTTCAATAAGGAGGAAACTAATTAGAGATAATAATTTTTAAAAATCTTCACTGTATATGACAGTTTTTTTTTCTTGACAGCTAGAAGTCTACAAGTTCTGAATTAATTATGTTATTATGACACCTGAAAACGTATTAGTATAACTCATTCTAACTCCTAATTGCTCACATTTCTGAAAGAAGAATAATGATTAAAAGTTATGTTTTCAAATATCAAATATCTCCAAATTTGCCATGTACCATACATAGTTCAATACATAGTTCAAAAGTAATGATTCTTGCAGCTGTAGCTTAACTGCAAAAAAACAAAAAAATGAATCTATTCAACAACAAGCTGATCTACAATTTGAAATGTCTATCTTGAAGAAAAATAATGTTTGGGGACCAACTGACTTAGAGCTTTCTTAAGGTTAGCTCTGTTTTGTCTGTAAGTACTGAGAGGAAAGTACAGTGAGGTAGTAGAGGTTATAGCACTTGATTATCCTCTGTATAGAATGAGGTGGTCTTTCCCTGAAGTTAAGTGAACAAGAAGTATCTAAAAGATGGAAGATGTATTTATAAAAAATAAATTTACCAAAATTCTAAGTTCAGATATCTTTGCATGTATCTTTAAGCTCTTGATTCATTCAAAAAAAAATTAAAACAATAAACTGTAGCTAATTCATTACAAGTGTTGTTTAATCAACAAAGAGGAACACCCACCTGGTAACTTGCATTTAAAGGAAAAAGCTTAATTGTAAGTGTATGGCTTTATTCTTTATTTCTAAGTTTTCTATTGTGCTCTGTTGATCTATATGCCTATCTTTGTACCAGTACCATACTATTTTAGTTACTGTAGGTTTGTAGTATAGTTTGGAGTTGGGTAATGTGATGCCTCTGGCTTTGTTCTTTTTTGCTTAGGCTTCCTTGGCTATTCAGGGTATTTTTCGGTTCCATGTGAGTTTTAGAATTTTTTTCTACATCTGTGAAAAATGACATTGTTAATTTGAAAGGAATTGCATTGAATCTGCAGATTGCTTGAAGCAGTATGGACATTTTAGTAATTGATTTCTCTAATCCATGATTATGGAATATTTTTCCAATTGTTTGTTTCTGTCATCTATAATTTATTTCATCAGTGTTTTGTAGTTCTACTTGTAGATATCTTTCACATTCTTGGTTAGATGTATTCCTAGGTGTTTTGTTTATTTATTTAGTTTATGTGTGGCTCTAGGAAGTGGGATTGCATTCTTGATTGCATTCTCAGCTCGAACATTATTAGTATTAAGAAGCGCTACTGATTTTTGTATGTCAATTTTGTATCCTGAAACTTTACTGAAGCCATTGATCAGGTCTAGGAGTCTTTTGGAGGGATCTTTCGTTTTCTAGATATGAAATCATATGGTTAGTGAATGGAGATAACTTGACTTCCTCTTTTCCCATTTAGATGCCTTTTATCTCTTTCTCTTGCCTAATTGCTCTGTTACAACTTCCAGTACTATGTTGAATAGGAGTGGTGAGAATAGACATTCTTGTTTTGTACTAGTTATTAGGGAAAATGCTTCCAACTTTTGCCCTTTCAGTATGATGTTGGCTAATGGTTTGCCATAGATGACTCTTATTATTTTGAGGTAAGTATCTTCAGTGCCTCATTTGTTGAGGACTTTTACCATGAAGCGATGTTTGATGTTATCAAATGCCTTTTCTGTGTCGATTGAGATGATAATTTGGTTTTTGTTTCCAATTCTGTTCATGTGGTGGATCATATTTATTGATTTCCACATGTTGAACCATCCTTGCATCCCAGGAATAAACTCCACTTGGTTGTGGTGATTTTTCTTTTTGATGTACTGCTGGATCCAGTTTTCTAGTATATCGTTGAAGACTTTTATATCTATGTTAATCATGAATATTGGCCTGTGGTTTTCCTTTTTTGTCGTCTACTTGCCAGATTTTGGTATTTGGTGATATTAGTATTCTAAAATGATTTAGAGAGGAATTACTCTTCCTTGATTTTTTTGGATAGTTTCAGTAAGACTGATATTATCTCTTCTATTTACATCTGGAAGAATTCAGCTGTGAATCTGTCTGTTCACGCACTTTTTATGGTTGGTAGTTTTTCTGTTACTGATTCAGTTTCATAATTTTTTATTGTTTGGTTTGAGGTTTCAATTTCTTCCTGGTTCAGTCTTAGGAGGTGGTGTGTTTCCAAGAATTTATTCATTTCCTCAAGGTTTTCTAGTTTGCGTACACAGATATTTATAGTGGTCTCTGCTAATCTTTTGTATTTCTGGGGAATCAATTGTTACTTTTGTGACTTCTGATTTCACTTGAGTCTTCTCTCATTTTTTCTTTGTTCATCTGGCTAGTGGCCTATCAATCTTGTTTATCCTTTCAAAAACCAATTTTTCATTTCATTGATTATTTGTATAACTTTTTGGTCTCAACATAATTTAGTTCTGTCTGATTTTAGTTGTTTCTTTTCTTCTTCTAGCTTTAGGTTAAGTTCTTTTTTTTCTAGCTCCTCCAGGTGTGAAATTAGGTTGTAAATTTGAGATCCTTCTATCTTCTTGATGTAGGCATTTACCACTATAAAGATTCCTCATAACAGTGCTTTTACTGAAGCCCAGAGGTTTTGATATGGTGTGAGTCTTTTCATTGTTTCAAATAATTTTGTGATTTCTGCCTTAATTCATTATTTATTCAAAAGTCATTCAGGAGTAAGTTTTTTAGTTTTCACGTATTTGTTTAGTTTTAAGAGTTCTCCTTGGTATTGATTTCTAATTTTGTTCCTCTGTGGTCTGAGAAGATGCTTGGTATAGTTTCAGTTTTTTAAAATTTATTAAGACTTGCTTTATGACTGAGCCTATGATCAATCTTAGAGAATGTTCCCTGTGCAGATAAGAATGTGTATTCTGTGCTTGATAGGTGGCTTATTCTGTAGATATCTATTAGGTTGATTTGGTAAAGTGTCCCACTGAAGTCAAGAATTTCTTTGATGGTTTTCTGCCTTGATGAGCTGTCTAATGCAATCACTGGGGTGTTGAAGTCCTCCACTATTTTTATATATATACATATATGCATCTATGTTTCTTTGAAGGTCTCTAAGAACTTGCTTTATAAATCTTTGTGCTCCTGCATTGGGTGAATATATA
>NW_012114688.1:8986782-9000420 GCF_000951035.1 Colobus angolensis palliatus | reverse complement strand
TTTTTTTTCTGAGATGGAGTCTTGCTCTGTCCCCAGGCAGGAGTGCAGTGGCATGATCTTGGCTCACTGCAACCTCCGCCTCCCAGGTTCAAGTGATTCTCCAGCTTCAGCCTCCTGAGTAGCTGGAATTACAGGCATGTGCCACCACCCTCAGCTAATTTTTGAATTTTTAGTAGAGACAGGGTTACACCATATTGGCCAAGATGGTCTCGATCTCCTGACCTCGGCCTCCCAAAGTGCTGGGATTATAGGCGTAAGCCACTGCACCTGGCCATCCTTCACTGTTATTGAATGGTTGTCTATCTCTTTTCTTAGGTCTAGTAGTAATTGTTTTACAAGTAAGGGTGCTCCAATGTTAGGTGAATATATATTTAGGATGGTTAAACTTATTGTTGATTTGAACCTTTCATCATTATATAATGCCCTTATTTGTCCCTTATTACTGTTGTTGTTTTAAAATTTGTTTTATATGATACAAGAATAGCAATCCCTGCTTTTTTTTTCATTTTTCATTTGCATGATAGATCTTTCTCCATCCTGTTACTTTGAGCCTAAGGGGTCAAAGTAAACCTATCACATGCAAGATGGGTCTCTTGAAAATAGCATGAAGTTGGGTCTTGATTTTTATCCAATTTGCCACTCTATGTCTTTTAAGAGAAGGATTTAAGCCTTTATGTTCAAAGTTAATATTGATATATAAGGCTTTGTTCCTATCATAGTGTTGCAGCTAGTTGCTCTATAGTCTCAATTGTATAGTTACTTTATAGGGTCTGTGGGCTTTGTACTTACATGTGCTTTTGTGGTAGCAAGTATTGTGCTTTCATTTCCCAAAATAAACAATGGAGAAATGACATCCTAATCAATAAACTGTGCTGAAAAAACTGGCTAGCCATATTCAGAAGAATGAAACTGGATGTTTACCTCTCACTGCACACAAAACTTAACTGAAGATCGGTTAAAGACAAGAGTAAGACCTTAAACTAAAAAAGTCCTAGGAGAACACCTAGTTAAAAACTCTTCCAGAATTGACCTAGGCAAATAATTTATGATTAAGACTTCAAAGGCCAATGGAACAAAACCAAAAATTAACAAGTGGGACTTAAGCAAACTAAAGAGCTTCTACACAGCAAAAGAAACTATCGACAGAGTAAACAGACAACCTACAAAATGTGGAAAAGTGTTCATAAACTGTGCATCCAAGAAAAAGATTAATATTCAGAATCCATAAGCAACTTCAACAAATCACCACCACCCCAACAAAATAACTCCATTAAAAAGTAGGCAAAGGACATGAAGAGACACTTCTTAAAAGAAGACATACAAGTGGCCAAGAAACATGAAAAAATGCTCAACATTACTAATCATCAGAGAGATGCAAATTAAAGCCACCATAAGATACCATCTGACACAAGTCAGAATGGCTATTATTAAAAAGTCAAAAACTAACATATGTTGGCCTGGATGCAGAGAAAAGGAAACACAGACTGTTGGTGGGAATGTAAATTAGTTCAGCCCCTGTGGAAAGCAGTTTGGAGATTTTGCAAAAAATTGAAAATAGAACTACCGTTTGATCCAGCAATCCCATTACTGGGTATCCACTCAAAAGAAAATAAACTGTTCTACCAAAAAAGACACCTGCACTCATATGTTTATCGCAGCACAATTCACAATAGCAAAGTCATGGAATCAATCTAGGTGCCTATCAATGGTGGATTGGGTAGAGAAAATATGGTACATACGTACCATGGAATATTACATAGCCATTGGAGATTATGTCCTCTGCAGCAACATGGATGGAGCTGGAGGCCATATATTAATTGTTAAGTGAATTAACACTTAGAATTAACTCCGAAACAAAAAATCAAATATGCCATGTTCTCACTTATAAGTGGGATCTAAACAATTGACCCACAGATATAAAGATGAAAATAGACACTGAGGTTTCCAAAAGTGGGGAAGAAGGGAGGGGAAAAATGGTTGAACAACTACTTACATTCTCTATTTGGGTGATGGATTCAGTAGCCCAAACCCAAGCATTATGGAATATATTCATATAGCCTGCACATGTGCCCCCTGAAACTAAAATTTTAAAAATAGTAAGAAGAAAGAATAAGCTTTGGCTCCATATTAAAAGTATTACAATAAATGTGTATTTATATATTAAATTAAAACAAAATATTGAACTATAATATGTATTTTTAATGAGTTCTTTCTTTTGCAAATTTTAAAAATTAACCAACTCTATCTAGGTCTTGATCAACTGAGATGGTTTTGCAATATCTGAAGAAGGTATTCCCCAAGCTTCTGGGAATACTGTTGGACCAAGAGCAGACAGCACAGCCCTTAGCTGTCAGCCCCACTCTGGGGATTTCCCTTGGCTGAAGAGCGCTGCCTTGCTCAAAGTCATGTGCCCCTTCCAGTGGGCAGACAGAGACCAACGACTAGTTGCTTTGCAAGTATAAAAGCACAGCTCCCTCCTTACAACTTGGAAAAGCTTCAAGGGTTATCCAGTTTCAGAGGTCTTCATGGGATTGACTGGGCTTTCATTAAGGCTGCATCACAACCCAACTTCTTCCCAGCTCAGTCCTGGTTCCTTCTTTTTCTTCATGGGTATTGATCCTGAAAGCATATTCCAAAAACCTCCTGATCCTAGTTGTGTGAGTCAGCTTCAAGTGAGTCCTGCAGTAGGCTTCTATGGTGCATTCACTTCAACCTGGCTCTTAAAGAACCCCTCACTACTTGCAGCCTGCCTGACAACACCAAAATTGTCAATTTGACCAAAACACAATACAGGTATAGGATCCCCACCTTCTCTACATCCCTTTCCCACTTGCAACTCCTCTCCCTATGCCTCTTTTTCCTAATCAAAGTCCAACAAGAATAGATATCTGATATCCTACTTTAGTTTAATTTTCATTATATCTCATTACCATATTATTGTAATCAATAACTAAAATAGGGTAATACTAGCTGCTGTAACAAATGAACCCACAAATGTATGTCTCAAATCCAACATACCTAAAAGATATTTTAGGCATACCTAAAAGATATTTCAGTCTTGGTTCCAAAACACAGCAATAAAATGAATTTTGCAATAAAATAAGTCACACACATTTTTTAGTTTCCCAGTGCACATAAAAGTTATTCTGTATTATATTAAGTGTGAACAGTATTATTTCTCAAAACATAATGTATATACATTGATTTAAAATATTTTATTGTCAGCTGGGTTCAGTGGTTCATGCATGTGATCCCAGTATTTTGGGAGATTGGAACAGGAGGATCAGTTAAGGCACGAAGTTTGGGACAAGGCTGAGCAACATAATGACACCCCATTTCTACAAAAAATTTAAAAATTAGACAGGCATGGTGGCACAAACCCATAGTCCTAGCTACTCTGGAGGCTGAGGGAGGAGTTTTGTGTGAGCCTGGTAGTACAAGGTTACAGTGAGCTATGATTGTGTCACTGCACGCCAGCTTGGGTGACAGAGCAAGATCCTGTGTCTAAAAATAGTAGTAATAATAATCACTTTATTGCTAAAATATTTAAAAATGATAACCATCATCCTAGTATTCAGTGAGTTGTAGTCATTTTGCTGCTATAGGATCCTGCCTTGATGTTGATGGCTGCTGATGTGGGGGTTGCTGAAGATTGGAATGGCTTTGGAAACTTCTTAAAATAAGACAATGCTAAGGTGTGCTACACTGGTTGACTGTTTCTTTCATGAAAGATTTCTCTGTAGCAAGCGATGTTCAATAGCATTTTACTTACAGTAGAACTTCTTTCAAAATTTGAGTCAATCCTCTCAAGCACTTCCACTACTTTATCAACTAAGTATAAGAAATGTTTTGAATCTCTTGTCAATTCAGCATTGTTCACAGCATCTTCCCCAGGAGTAGATTTTACCTTAGGAAACCACTTTATTTGTTCATCCATAAGAATTCCTCATCCAATCAAGTTTTGTAACGAGTCTGGCAACTAAATCACATCTTCAGGCTTCATTTGTAATTTTAGTTTTTCTATTTCCAGTGCATCTGCAGTTACTTCCTCCACTGAAGTCTTGAATCCCTCAAAGTCATCCTTGAGGGTTGGAATCAACTTCTTCCAAACTCCTGTTACTGTAGGTATTTTGACCCCTCCAATGAATGGCAAATGATCTTAATGGCATCTAGAGTGGTGAACCCATTCCAGAAGGTTTTCAATTTCCTTGGCCCAGATCCATCAGAGGAGTCACTATCTACGGCAGCTATAACCTTACAAAATGTATTTCTTTTTTTTTTTTTTTTTTTTTGAGACGGAGTCTTGCTCTGTCGCCCGGGCTGGAGTGCAGTGGCCAGATCTCAGCTCACTGCAAGCTCCGCCTCCTGGGTTCACGCCATTCTCCTGCCTCAGCCTCCCAAGTGGCTTGGATTACAGGCGCCTGCCACCTCGCCCGGCTAGTTTTTTTGTATTTTTCCAGGATGGTCTCGATCTCCTGACCTCGTGATCCGCCCGTCTCGGCCTCCCAAAGTGCTGGGATTACAGGCTTGAGCCACCGTGCCCGGCCAAAATGTATTTCTTAAATAATGAAACTTGAAAGTTGAAATTATTCCTTGGTCCATGGGCTGTGGAATGGATGTTGTTTTCACAGGCATGAAAGCAACATTCATCTTGTACATCTACATCAGAGCTCTTAGGTGACCAGGTATGTTGCCAACGAGCAGTAATATTTTGAATTAATTTTTTTTTTCCTGAGTAGTGGGTCTCAACAGTGGGCTTAAATATTCAGTATACCGGCCGAGCAGAGTGGCTCATGCCTGTAATCCCAGTGCTTTGGGAGAGCGAGGTGGGCAGATCACATGAGGTCAGGAGTTCGAGACCAGCCTGGCCAACATAGTGAAACCCTGCCTCTACTAAAAATAGAAAAAAGTATCCTGGCATGGTGGTGGGTGGCAGGAGAATCACTTGAACCTGGGGGTGGAAGTTGCACTGAGCCAAGATCATGCCATTTCACTCCAGCCTGGGCTAAAGAGTGAAACTCCATCTCAAACAAAATAAAAATAACAATAATAATTCAGTATACCATGCTGTAAACGGATGTGTTGTCATCCAGGCATTGTTGTTCCATTTATAGAGCATGGGCAAAGTGGATTTAGTACAGTTCTTAAGTGACTTAGGATTTTCAGAATGGTAAATGAGCATTCACTTCTAGGTAAAGTCACCTGCTGCATTATTTGCTAACAAGAGAATCAGCCTGTCCTCTGAAGCTTTGAATCCAGGCATTGACTGCTCCTCTCTAGCATGAAAGTCCTGGATGGCATCTTATTCCAATATAAGACTGTTTTATCTACATTAAAAATTGTTTTTTAGCGTAGCCACCTGCATCACTTATCTTAACCAGGTCTTCAATATAATTTGCTTCAGTGTTTACACCAGCAATTGTTGCTTCACCTTGCACTTCTATGTTAATGGAAAGAGTTTCTTTCCTTAAATTTCATGAACCAACTTCTGCTAACTTCAAACTTTTCTTATGCACTTCCTCATCTCTCTCATCCTTCATAGAATTGAAAAGAGTTAGGGCCTTGCTGTGTATTAAACTTTGGCTTAAAGTAATGTTGTGACTAGTTCGACTTTCTATCCATATCGCTAAAACTTCCTCTGTATCAATAATAAGGCTGTTTGGCTTTCTTATCATTCATATGTTCACGGGAATAACACTTTCAGTTTCCCTCAAGATTTTTTCCTTCGTATTCACAACTTGGCTAAGAGGCCTACCTTTTGGCCTATCTCAGCTTTTGACATATCTTTCTCACTGAGCTTAATTATTCTAGCTTTTGATTTAAAGTGAGAGACATGTGACTCTTACTTTCACTTGAACACTTAGAAGCTATTGTAGAGTTATTAATTAACATAATTTCAATATTATTCTATCTCAGGGAATAGGTAGGCCCAAGGAGAGAAACAGAGATGAGAAAATGGCCCATCAGTGGATTAGTCGGAATACATAAAATTTGTATTAAGTTCACCGTTTGGTCTGGGAACTGTTTATGGCTCCCCAAAACAATTGCAACAGTAATATCAAAGATGACTTATCACATATCACCATCACAGATACAATAGTGACAAACTTTGAAATATTGTGAGAATTATCAAAATGTGACATAGAGACATGAAATGAGTACAGGCTTTTAGAAATATGACACCAACAGACTGGACTGATGCAGAGTTACCACTAACCTCTAATTTATATAAAATGCAACATCTGTAAAGCACAATAAAGCAAAGGGCAGTAAAACAAGGTATACTATGGAAGTTCATTTCTAGCACATTTACCAATAGGCACTTAGTAAACAGGTTGGCATATTGCCTCTCCTCCACATAGTCATTTAGAAGTCACTGCTGTCTTTATTAAAATGTTTCCAAGGTTCCTCTGAGAGATAATTTTAGTCTAGTCAACCATAGGAGAAAACTGCATGGAAAAGCAGGTATGGTTATTGGAGGTCACACCTGGAAATAGTGCACCCCTCCATCATTGAATATTCGGTTGCAAGGCCACTTCAAACTACAAGTGGGACAGGAAAATTCAGTCTTCCTGAATGTCCAGGAGGAAGAAAAGAACATAGATTTCGGTTAGCTGCTCTGTTCCATTAGGATCACTGAGAAGGCGTATCTCCAAGGACACAATGGATAAATTCTCTGCAATCAAATCTTTCTTGGGTGACTTGTGACTAATTTATAAAGTTAAACTTCTTCGGTTATTCCTTCTCTCCATGTAACTATTTAATGTGATAGCTGTTAATCTTTTTTCTGTTTTTACCTTTTCTAGGATTATCTGGGTCATTCTTAACTTCCTGTATCAACCAACCCCCACCGACCCACACATTTTTTTTGAGATGAGTCTTGCTCTGTTGCCCAGGCTGGAGTGCAGTGTTTTGATCTCAGCTCACTGCAACCTCTGCCTCCTGGGTTCCAGCAATTCTCCTGCCTCAGCCTCCCTAGTAGCTGGGACTATAGGCATGCACCACCATGCCTGGCAATTTTTGTATTTTTAGTAGAGATGGGGTTTCACCATGTTGGTCAGGATGATCTCAAACTCCTGACCTCAGGTGATCCACCCATCTCAGCCTCCCAAAGTGCTGGGATTACAGTGTGAGCCACCACGCCCGGCCTATCCTTTTTAACTAACACATATAAGAGAGAAATATGTGTATGTATTTTACAGATAGTCATATCCTTAAAATAATTCTTGCATACCTCTCCATAGAAACGAACATTCACACTTTATTGCCATATTTATGCTTAATTAAGGAGATAGAATCCTGTAGATGAATACCAGTCATGGTTCTAGGCTCTTTAGTTACATTTATTCCCCCAAAACAACATAACAAGTCAATCCTATTATTATGATTATGTTAGAGAGAAAGAAATGTAGAGTTCAATAAAGTAAGCACCTCATCCTCATCCAAGGCTAGCCAGATAGCAAACAACAAAACTGGCATTTAAATTTAAATTTGTGTGCCTCCAGAGCATATCTACACTTTTATCCAGTTGGTGTACTGCCTCATAACTGGTGTCTATGCACCAAATACAATGAAATAGATGTACAAGCTAGAAACCGGGACAGGAATTGTGAATAATTCTGCTCAATCCTATTTCAACATGTTAGTGGGAGAATGGTCTTTACTAAACTCTGAGCTCCAAAGCTTTATGCTTAACATCTTTACATTTTATATTGCTCTCTAAGCTCTCTTCTGCCTTTCACTTTGTCCTCTAGTAAATCATTTATTTGCTCCGATCATCTAACATCAAAATGATAATTCTGTAATTCCATTCAGCGAGTTTCTATCAGAGTCAGTAATAACATATATCTTAGTTACATTTAAATGAAACCCTAGAAATTATGTTTATGTTGAAAGAAAACCCTTAAAAGCTGAGATTCTGATATAATGACTTAAATAGACTCTAAAATATGACTATGTGAGCACATATGTAGGTGTCTGCTTAAAGTCATTTTTTCTCACAGAAAAACACATCCTGTGGTCCATAAGCTTGATCTAATGCATCTCTGGCCAAGTAAAAGTCTTTTCAGAAGTATCTTCTCTTTCTTACTATGTCCCTAAATGTTCAGTGTTGCTTAGATTTCTGCTTCTTGAAAATTATGACAAATGCCATTTAATCTTGTCCACAAAAGTGATAAAGAAAGAAGATAATGCTAAAGCCAAAAGAGTGAATTCAAGGTAGAAGCAAATATATATTATTCTAAGTTATAAAATTAGCTAGAAATTTTTGAAAACTTCTTGAATATGAAGAAAAATAAATGGAATTTTAATGAATATGCCATTTAGTACATCTTTAACTTTATGTATTTGTTGATATGTAAATATAAACTAACAATTTTTAGTTAACACAATATAGCAAATATTGGCTTCTTGCTCTAGAAGATAACAAACAAATATCTTCATCAAAGAGCCACTGCCTGTCTCTTCAGCATCCTCTCCAAACCTTGTTATGTTAAACTTCAAGGTCCAGCCACATAAAACTGTTAGTATTTTTCTACATATACGATGATGCTTCTTCCCTCTGTGAATTCATTTATACTGTTTCCTTCACCTTGACTCTTCCCACATTCAATAGGGTGACTTAGTTTCCTCACGTTTATAATGAAGATAATAATACCACGTATCTTTGGAGTTATGAGAATATAAAGAGACAATCAATGTAAAATGGTTAGAAAATATCTGGCATATTGAAAACACTCAATAAAGGTTGTTTTCAAAGATAGGTGGCTTCATCTGTGCCACATGTATTTCACAATAGTTCAGCCAATGATGTACTGTTGGTGTGGAAATTTACTGTATCAAAAAAAAAGTCTTTCAAGATTTCTAACCTACTTATTTGATATATGTTTGTAAAATATTACACTTACACTAACAACATATTTAAAATACCAAGATAAACAGGATTACACCCATGTATATTGATAAATTCTCTAAACAAAAAATAAACTTCAATATTCTGTCACAAAGACGCAAAAACCAGTAACCACAAGGAGTTAAACACATATATTTGTCACCAATCAGCACACTTCAGGGTAGAGGTTGCTACATTTACAATGGCAAATAATTTGACATATTTCATGAAATCAATGATTCAGGAGGTTTTCAATTTCTGTTTTTCCCACTCTGAAGAACAGAACCTCACTCTGTCTCTTTCCACCTCTAATATAATTTAGGAAGCACATCAAGTCTTAATTTAAAATGAGTGATGTAGTATAGAGTTTCAGACGATATATCTTTTCAAAGCTATCAGTTTCCTTTCACCATGTTTCCTATATTCCAAAAACAAGTTTAAATTAAACATAGATCAACAATAAATCTGCCAATTGGTATCTTATTTACGGCATTTTAGAAGATACATCGATGCTTTTTTTATAAACCAAAATGGACATTTCTGATTCCTTCAGAATTAAAATGAAAACAACTAAAATATTTGTTGAAAATTTATTAGCCATGAGATGTCTACATGTCTCTTATCCTCACAATATTATTCCCTGATGCAACATCCACGTAAGGCAGGGAAGCATATTATATATAGTATGTATGAAAGAGGCCTCAGTTTTCATCGTCCAAACTTATTAAGTATGAAATTATTATGATTTAAGGATTGAAAAGGAGAAAAAACTACAGTAGAAGATGATTTAACCAGATACCTAGGACAAAGTCTATTGCAGATTTATAATATCGCTAAAAATTTGGATGATTTAACTTTCAAATGTGAGTGAACAAAAGATCAGTGTAATTTTACATCATGATAAAAATTTCAATTATCAATTTGTAGTTGTGCAAATATTTATACTTAAATTGGACATACACAAATGACAGTTCTTCATTTTAAAATGCTTACCTATATATCTATGTAAGTACCAAAGAGCTCTTACAACTCACTGCAATCATTCATTACTATTTGCACTACCTGGCTACGTTGCAGTGTTTGAGTCTTTGAGAAGAAGATACTCAAACTTAGTATCAGGTTATCTGTTGTGTGCCTCTAATTTTTACTTTTTGAATAGGTATATCTATGCCTACTCTACCATTGCATGCTGAGTATATGAGGGGCAAATAAATAATATCTTTAGTTAGTAGAGATTCAGAATGAGATCAACTATAGTGGAGGAAGTAAACTGGATCCTCATCCACACTTAGACCTGATTTATTTGATCAGATCCTGAAATCTGGGCATAGTGTGGTAATGGAATGAGATTTTTGGAGGGAAACCGAAGAGGAGAGTGTATTTTACATATGAGATTAAAGTAAATAAATTATAGTCAAATAACAGACTTTGGAGGCTATAAAATATAGTGACAACTTCTTTGAAACTCTCCAATTGGGAAGTTGAGTCAGTTTCTCCTCCCTCTGAAACTGGATGGGTTTATGATTGTACAATAGAGTACAATGATTGTACTTACAGAGTACAATAAGTGATGCTATGTGACTTTCAAGGCTAGGTCATAAAAGGCCATGTAGCTTTTATTTATTTGTTGAAATATAAAAAATTATAGACCAGAGGCACCTTACAAAAAATACTACTACCCTGACATGCTATGAGAAAACCCAAACCAAAATAAATGAAATCAGTATCTTGAAGAGATATCTGTATCCCCCATGCTTATTGCACATTATTCACAATAGTCAAGATATGGAAACAACTGAAGTGCCCATTGACAGGTGAATGGATAAAGAAAATATTGTATTTATACACACACACACACACACACACACACACACACAATGGACAAGATGCCAAGCATGGTTAGGTTCTGGTGAGAGCCCTCATCCTGGTTTCCTCACATGGCCAAGAGAGAGAAGAAGCAAGCCCTCTCTTACCTCTCCTTAATTCCATCATGAGGGCTCCACCATCATGATCTTACTGTCTCCCAAAAGTCCAAAAGTCCATCACCTAACATGATCCCAATGGGGATTCATCTTTCAACATATGAATATCAGGGGGAATACCATTGTTCAGCCCATAACACACTAGCTACTTTTGAAGTATTTGAAGTATTCAACATGTGACTATGGTAACCAAATTAGCAGTGCAGAATTTCTACCACCATAGACATTTCTACTGGATAGTGTTGATCTATATTGAAGTACAGAGACAAAGAGAAAAAGAAAACACAGGGAAGATATTATATTAGTGTAAAAATTTTCTAAAATTAAAAAAAAGTCAAGTCCCAAGAGGAAAGGAGAGAATGGGACATAAAGCAATATTTGAAGAGATAATGCCTGAGAGATTTTCTCAAATGATGAAATACATGAAACCACACATTCAATTAACACTACAAATCTGAAGGATTACAAATAAAAAGAAAATCATCACTAGTAATATCATACTAAAACTGGTAACACAAGGGAAAAAATTTGAAGTAGCAAGATTTTTTAAAAGACACAATACTATCAAAGGAGTAACAATAAAATTGATGACTGGTTGCTTGACACAAATAATGGAATGGCGTCTTAAAAGTACGAAAACAAAACCAAGCAAGACCAAACTCCTATCCAACCCGAATTCAGTAACCACTAAAAATATCCTTCAAAATTGATAGTGAGTAAGTCATTTTTTTTCTAACAAGCAAAACCAGAAAATGCACCCCCAGTATATGTGCATTAAAGGAAATATTCAAGAACATATTAAAGGAAATTATTCAGGCAAGAACAACATAACATGACTCCAGAGAGAATAACAGACACACAGAATGGAATAAATAGCTATGGAAAGAGTAAATATATGTTTAAAGCTAAATAAATAGTCTACATTAAAAATAATAATTATGACTTATAGCATTTTAAATAAATACACAAAAAGTAATATATGACAACCACAGAATAAAAGAAAGTGAGAAGTATATTATTAAAGTATCCTAAAGCTGTTTCACTGATTGGCAAGTAGCAAATTTAATTATACTTTAATGAACAATGTTATATCAGAATTTTAATGAGTAAAGAATGCACAGTATAATCTGTAAGGTGACCACTCAGAGACTAGTAAAAATACTTAAGTTAAAAGAAGACAGAAAATAAACAAAAACAGTAGGTGGAATAACAAAATCAAATAATAAAACAATGTATTTGAACTCAAATATATCAAATAAACTAAATATTAAATAAACAGATGAAATATTATTAGTCTGAATTTTAAAATACAAATATTTCTTATAAGAGATACACATTAAATATAAAGATGCAAAAAGTTTGGACATAAAAGGATCAACAGAAAAATTTCATGCAAACACTATTCAAAAGAAAGCTGGCATAGTCCAGGTGAAGAGAATTACTAAAGATGAAAAGGAACATTTCATAATTTAAAAGGAGCCATTTCATCAAGAAAATGTAGCAATTCTAAATCAACAGGTATTTTATTAGTATAGGCTTAAAATATATAATTTCAATATTGAGAAATAGAAATAAAAACTAGATATCCATGATTATAGTGGGAGAGTCTAAAGCAACTCTTATTAACTGTTAGAACAAATGCATAAAACAGTATGTATACAGAAAATTTTAAAAATGTGATTAACAAAAATTACCTAATTGGGAACTAAAGCAGTAACTGAAGAACGGACATATTTTTCATGTATGCAGAGAACATTTGCCAAAATCCACCATATGCTTGGTCATAAAGCAAGCCTCACCAAATTTTGAAGCATTGCAATAATACAAACTATAATTTCTGACCATAATGCAATTATACTACAAATCAAAGTAGAAAAATAACTAGTAACTCTCAAAATACTTGAAAATTTAGCCTTGAAAAAATAAACGACCCATGAGACAAATAACAATGGAAATTTGAAAATATTTTGAAGTGAATGAGTGTGTAAATATATAAAAACTTCAGGTATACCACTAACACTGTATTTAAAGGAAAAACTATAGTCTTAAATGTAAATATTAAACAAGAAAAAAGGATGAAAATAAATAATCTAATAATTCATCTTAAGAAGTTAGAAAACATTCCTAGTTATATTTTCCTCAGAAAACTAAAAGAAACAGTTATAACAAAACACAGAAAATAATGAAATTGAGTGAAAAATAATAGAGAAGATAAAAAAAGTACAAAAGGATTTTAAACAAACAATAATTATAAATTGAAAAATTTCTGACCACATACCCGAGGAAAAATACTGAGAAGGAACAAATACATAATATTAGTAATGAAAAAGATCACTATTGCAGATCATTAAATACAATGAAGCACTTATCATCAAATTTATGCCAATAAATTTGGAGATTTGGGTGAAATCAAATACCTTGGAAATCACAACTTAAAAAAATGAACATGGGGCGGAGCAAGATGGCCGAATAGGAACAGCTCCAGTCTCTAGCTCCCAGCGCGAGCGATACAGAAGACAGGTGATTTCTGCATTTTCAACTGAGGTACTGGGTTTATCTCACTAGGGAGTGCCCAACAATCTCTGCTGGTCAGCTGTTGCAGCCCGACCAGCGAGAGCTGAAGCAGGGCGAGGCATCGCCTCACCTGGGAAGCGCAAGGGAGAAGGGAATCCCTTTTCCTAGCCAGGGAAACTGAGACACACAACACCTGGAAAATCGGGTAACTCCCACCCCAATACTGCGCTTTAAGCAAACGGGCACACCAGG
>NW_012114688.1:8984715-8985057 GCF_000951035.1 Colobus angolensis palliatus | reverse complement strand
GGTACCAGCCATTGCAAAAACATGCCAAAATGTAAAGACCATCGAGGCTAGGAAGAAACTGCATCAGCTAACGAGCAAAATAACCAGTTAATATCGTAATGGCAAGATCAAGTTCACACATAACAATATTAACCTTAAATGTAAATGGACTAAATGCACCAATTAAAAGACAGATACTGGCAAACTGGATAAAGAGTCAAGATCCATCAGTCTGCTGTATTCAGGAGACCCATCTCACATGCAGAGACATACTTAGGCTCAAAATAAATGGATGGAGGAAGATGTACCAAGCAAATGGAGAACAAAAAAGAGCAGGGGTTGCAATCCTAGCCTCTGATAAAA
>NW_012114688.1:8944332-8982281 GCF_000951035.1 Colobus angolensis palliatus | reverse complement strand
GTTGATGGGTGCAGCACACCAACATGGCACAAGTATACATATGTAACAAACCTGCACGTTATGCACATGTACCCTAGAACTTAAAGTATAATAAACAACAACAACAACAAAAATGAACATAGGAAGAAGTGAAAAATGTAAGTTTTCCTTCAGTTCTCAAAATATAATCCACACTTTTTTTGATTTTTGTGTTGTAAATATTTCCGCAATGGCTAATTTTAAGCTACTTGCATGACATCACTGAGCAGAGAGTTAGAAAGAGGTGTGCAAAATGCACCCTGAGCCAGTGTCAGTATCAACTGATTCCCACAAACCCACTATTCATATCTACTGAAAATATCAAATTCATAATTTAAACACATTTCCAGAAAGAAAACCCATATCCTAGATAAATTTACTAGATAATTTTATTAAATATTTATGGAGGAAATAACAGAAATCTTCACAAACTTTTCCAAATAATAAAAGTGTCTAATTTCTTCTATGAGGCCAGGGTGTTCTAACATTATGAGAAAAAAAAATTACAGGAAATGTCTTTCAAATACAGTTGCACAATTTCTAAAGAAAATATCAATAATCTGTCAAAACATCATGTTGTACCCCATAAATATATATATATAATTTTTAATTGTAAATTAAAAAATAAATAAAAATATCAACAATCTTGAATTCAATGAGTATAAAAATGACAACATGTCAGAAAAAGTGCTGCTTATGTTAGGAATCCAAAATTAATTTAGCATTCAAAACCAATGTAAATTAGCATATTAATGAAATAATATAAGAAAACTACATAATGATCTCAATAGATAAGAAAATACATTTGCTAACAATTTAATATTAATATTAATTGTTGACTAAATTCTTAGCAAACTAATAATAGAAGGAAACAATTCTTAATGTGATAAAAATGTCTATATATATTTAGAAAATAAACACAAAATTATAGAAACTCTATAGTTAATGCTGAAATACAATTTTATCCCTAAAATCAGGAATAAAACAGGGCCATTCTTTGTCACCATTTCTGTTTGACATTGTTCTAGAGGGCCAGTGAAGTAAGGAAAGAAAAAGAAATAGAAAACTAAGGATAGAAGAATCTATTTGTAATCTAATCATTCACATAGTAAATATAAATCATTAAAATGTGAATTAAAATAACTAGAAACAAGGCCAATGTACAAAAATTATATTTTTATTCATTAGCAGCAAGAAACAAATAAAAATTTTAATTTAAATTTTTAAAATATTTCTATCAAAAATCACAAAATTACCAACCTGATTTTGATATATAATAAAATGTAAAAAGCCAAAAAGTAACAAAGAAAATCTTAAAGAAGAAGAAGATTACTACATTCATATGCTTGGATGTCAAAACTCATTGTAAAGCTTCAGCAAGGAAGATACAGTGGTATTGACATACAACAAACAACAGTAGGTTAGTATAAGACTAGGTTAATACAGAGTCTAGAAACAGATCACCACATATACAGGCACTTAATATTTGACGTAGGACAAGATGGAGCAAATGGAAATACAAAATATGTTGGTAGATTTAACTCCAAATATGTAAGTGGTAATAGCTAATAAAAGTGAATTAATCTTTCAGGCAAAAGAATATCTGTCTAGGATAGAATAAAATTCAATTCTATGCCATTTACAAAATGCCTTTAAAGTAAAACAGTTATGAAGGCTTAAAATAACAGGATAGAAAAGGATATGTCCAATAAATTCTAAGCAATGAAGTCTCATATGATTAAATTGATAAGGGAAAAATTGGACTTCATGGATAAAGTAAACCATTGCTAGAGATAAAGAAGTTCAATTTATTGTAATGTATTCATTAATTCACCCCAGGAAACTCTAAACCATGTTAAATTTTATATCAATAACACATAGCATCAAAATATATTAGGCAAAACCTTATAGAACTTCCACAAGAAACAGCAAGACCTACAACCATGGTGAAAAATTTTTAACACAAAATTGATAAATAAACCAAGAAAAAAACAATAAAAATATAAAAGATATGAAGGACACAATTAAGCCCTTGATCAAATTTGCACCTATAATCTGTGTAGCAAACAACTGCAGAATGCATATTCACTTCAAGAATAAAGAGAACATTCACAAAATTGACCAAATATTGGCCCTTACAGCAGAACTCAATGCATTTCAAATACTGGAAAACTAATGACAAAGTTCTTTGTTTATAGTACAACTAACTTAAAAATCAATATAAAGATAATTTAAAAACACTAAGTTTGTAAAGTTGGAAACCTACTTCTAAATAATTTATGGGTCCAAAAAGAATTTATAGTAGAAGTAAAAAGTTTTAAACTGAACGGTAACAAAATATATTAAAACTTAAATGTACCACAAACAGAACTTAGAAATGTGTAGCCTAAAATGCAGCTAGAAAAAAATAAGCTAAGCTATGTATCCATCTTAAGAAATTAGAAAAAGAGTAGTGAAATTATATGAAGTTAAGAAAGATAGAAGCAGAAATTGATTAAAAAAAAAAAGACAAACATATAATATCAGAGAAATTCAACAAAGCCAGAAGTTGGTTCTTTGCAAAGATAAAAATTTGCTAAACTTCTGATTTCTGATAAGACTGACAAAAAGAGAGACTAAAATAATCAGTATCAGAAATAAAAAAGAATATGCCACTATTGATAGAAAATTCAAATTATTAAGAGACTATTCTGAGCAAGTTTATATAGGATGTTGAATGACTAGACAAATAAATCAAATGAACAGAACAGGGATCTAGAAACAGATTTACAATTAAATGGACTCTTGATATATGACAGAATTAGTATTTTATATTATTAATAAGGAAAACATACGCTTTTCAATGAAAGGTGTTGAGACAATTGAACATGTCAAAAAATTAAGTTAAACCCATGCTGGAATCAGTATTAGGTAGGTAAGACACTTAAATATTGAAGGCAAACCATCAAACTGTAAGATAATAATTTAAAATATCTTTATGAAATTGAATCTTGGAGGATTCTTAATATATGAAAGCATTAACCATAAATAAGCAGAAGGCATCTGTAGCATACTTCTCCATAACAGAAAGCAGGTTGGAACTATGGTTAAGATCACAGACTATGAAGTCAGTCACCTTAGGATAGAATATAACCTACAGCACTTACTAGCTGTGTGACCTACATTAAGTTATTTAATTTTTCTGAAACTCAGTTTTCCAATTCGTAAAATCAAACTAATAATGATACCTATCCACTACATAAAACAAGATAATCTGTATAATGTGCTTAGAACCTTCCCTGGTACATAAGACCTATTTAAACATATATTATGTGGCTATGTAACAGCCACATGCATATGAAAATTGTTAAAATGTCATAAGTGATCACTCACAAAGAAGTCACAATAAATAATAAAGTCACAAAAATATGCCTTTGATTTCATTTACATAAAGTTCAAGAACAGAAATAATTAAAATATATAATTAATGATTTTATACAGAGATATATATTCACAAAGTTACACATACATATACATATATTTAATATCTAGGAAAGCAAAGGAATAGTAATCATAGAGAGAGAGGGATTACTCTAGAAGAAGGAGACAGATATGAAGTCAGAAGTTCTCATGAAGATTCTCTGGGGAACTAGAAATTATCTACTTCTTAAACTGGTAGTGGTTGTATGGATATCCACTTAATAATTATTCTTTAAACAGCCTCTTTCTCTCTCTTTACACATGTCTATATATTCAAAATACATATGTTTACAAAAGAACATGGTGCACACTTAGAAGCTGTCTGCTGTATTTTTTAAATAAGAAAAGAATGCTTCAGAAGCATTTAGTGTGATCCTACTTTTGAAAAAGACATACATGAAATAATCTAGGAAAATATCCATCAAAATGTCAATAGTAGGTGTCTTTGGGTAGGAGTAAGTGGGGAGAGGTGTGTTGCCATTAATTGTGTAGTCATTTCTGTAAAGGTGAATATTTAAGAAAATGCATTCACTCTAGTAATAAGAAAAACTAAAAAGAAAAAAAACTTTAGTGTCACAACAAAACTTAAATAGCATTATACATGTTTCACTAAGTTTTTATATGTGTCTTTTCATGTCAATGTATAATTTTGTACAATGTCATGTTTAATGATAGCATAGTGTCCCACCATATCCATGTACTGTTTTGATTTAATCAATATTTAATGCTGGGCATTTAGGGCATTTTGCTTATTTATTTTGCATAAGCACCCCTGCAATTCAATCTCTTATTATTTTTGTAAAATAAATTTCTAGAAGTGAATTTCCTGGGTTAAAAGATATGCAAAAATGTGACGTAGGGTTTGCATCATAATTTTGACAGCAGTATTTTGAAGGTAAATTTATTACTTATATATTGGTACTGGGTTTTGTTCAATTACAAATATTATAAAAGGTTAGAAAGGGTTAAAATGCTTAGTTACCTAAATTAGGCACTATTTCAATAATTCTCCAGGGAGGGCTCAGACTTGATCTCTTGAAAAAAAAAAATAGAATGGCAAAATACGTTAAGCAAAGATTCAATTCTATACATCTCTTTAATCCCATACCTAGTTTATTCCTGCAGATGTGGTATGTGCTCAGTGTGCTTGAGTAATTGGAGGTTACTAAATTTGCTTGATTCACAGGAGGATTCCACTTTTCTGCGGATGCCCAGAAAAGTTGGAGGCAACTATGTAATAGAGGCAATAAGACACCAAGCTACAAAAATTCATAAGTTTTTACTATAAAATGGTGATTGACTAGATTTCCAAGGAGCTATGTTATCACATGGCTCATGGAGTACTCCCTTCTAAACAAAGTGACTGTCTCTTATTTGAACAATTCATTTCAGCTCTTCTTAGCATTATCGGTGTGAGTCATGCATTTGGTCATAGCCAATGTATTAGGCTAAAAGATATAAAATCAAGTTGGAGAGGGACTAGACAGATATAATTTTCTAAGTATGAAGTTAGTGGGGGAAACAGATATAAATAATCTGAATAAACTTATTTATCTTGACAGTTTGCAAGTGGATCAGAAGCTATCTATGACAAGGCTGTGTGATATAGCACAGGACTGTAAGTCAGTATCACAATTCCATGTTAGACTGGAGACAAGATTATTGATTAGAACAAAGATTGGGAAAGTTCAGCCAACTCATAGAGAGAGACATGCAGACCTAAAAGACTAATGATACTACCTACGGGTTAATTGGACTTCTTTTTTGTAGAGTGGAATAAACGTAAACCCCATTAGTCTCTTTTGTTAGGTCAAACTTCTTCATTAGGTTAAGTCCAAATTCTTTTTTCATATTTTAAATGGTCAAAAGATACATTAAATGGGGAGAAGAAATGGATAGGTTTTAAACAAAAAAAATTAAAGACAAAATGTGATCATCATTTTTAATCAATTTTTAAAAATCAAAACAGCATATATCCTTTTTTAAAGTCAAAAATGGTTCTACAAGGTCAACTTTGAGAAACAAAGTTCTCTGGTTTACTTCTCCTTCCATTATTATTTCCCAAAGATAAGCACTTTGACTAATTTAGCTGCTGCTTTGGATATTTACATCCACAATGTAAAAATAATTGATTTTTAAAAATATTTATTTTTTCTGTTTAACCACACTATGTGGAAGATGAAGATGTAATCTTTTTACTTGTTGCTCCAAGCCACAACATACACTCTTTCCCCATCCTCCATATATAACTTTTAGCTTTACCTATATTAAGTGTTCAAAAATTTATTTTTCCACCTTTATTGAGGTATAACTGACAAATTAAAAGTGTGTATTTATTTTGTGCAACATGATGTTTTGATTGATGTATATATACATCGTGAAGTGATTACCACAATCAACCTAATGATCATATTCATCACCTCACATAGTTAACATTTTTGTGGTAAGAACATTTAAGATTTACTCTCTTAGCAAATTTAAAGTATACAACATAATATTAATAATTATAAACACCATATTGTACATTAGAGCTCCAGAATTTATTCATTCTTCATAACTAAAACTTTGTATCCTTTGATCAACACATCCCTGTTTCTTCACATCCAGCTCACGGCAACCACCATTCTACTCTCTGCTTCTGTAAGTTTAAAGCTTTTAGATTTTACATGGAAGTGAGATCATGCAGCATTTGTCTTTCTGTGCCTAGCTTATTTCACTTGGCATAATGTCCTCCCAGTTCATTAATGTTGCTGCAAATGAGAGAATTTTCTTCATTTTAAGATAAATAATGTTCATATATATTATATGTGTAGTAGTCTATATCCACATTTTCTTTATCCATTCATAAATAGATGGACACTTAGGTTGTTTGATTTCATATCTTGGCTATTGTGAATAATGTTGCAGTATGAATGAGAGAGCAATAGAATGAGACACCGTTTTTTTAAAAGTAGGAGTGCAGATATCTCTTCAACATGCTGATTTTAATTCTTTTGAATATACACCCAGAAATGAGGTTGTTGGATCACATGGTAGTCCTATTTTGAATTTTTTGAGGAATCTTTATACTCTTTTCTATAACTGCTGTACCAAGTTTCACTTTTCTCCATATTCTTGTCAATACTTGCTATTTTTTGCCTTTTCAATAGTAGCTATTTTATAATGGTATGGGGTAAGATCTCATTGTAGTTTTAATTTGCATTTCCCTGATAATTAGTGATATTAAGCATTTTTAAAATATGCTTCTTGGCTATTTGTATTTCCTATTTTAGAGAAATGTCTTTTCAGGTTTTTTGCATGTTTTTAGATTGGGATATTTGTCTTTTTACTGAGTTGCTGAGTTGAGTTCCTTATATATTTTGAGTATTAACCCCTTATCATATGTATGGTTTGCAAATATTTCCTTCCATTTCATAAATTGTCTCTTTATTCTGTTGATTGTTTCTTTTGCTATGCCAATGCTTTTTAGTTTGATGCAATCCTATTAATCTTTTTTTACTTTGTTTCTTGTGTTTTTGAGGTCATAGCCAAGAAATCATTGCCCAAACAAATTTCAAAAAGGCTTTTCTCTGTTTTCTTCTAGTAGTTTTAAAGTTTCAGCCCTTAACATTTAAGTCTTTAATCAATTTTGAGTTGATTTTTGTATATGATGTGAGATAAGAATATCCAGTTTTCTCAGTATCATTTATTGAAGAGAATGTCCTGTCCCTGTTGTGTGTTTCTGCCACCTTTGTTGAATAAATATTCTTATACCCCTATTAAGGTTTCTTTATATGTGATGAGTCACTTTTCTCTTGGTGCTTTCAAAATTCTTTCTCTGTCTTTGACTTTTGAGAATTTAATTATGATGTGTCTCAGTGAATACCTCTGTATCTTTGGGGTTCTTTGGGCTTCATGGATCAGGATATTCATTTCCTTCTCCAAACTTGAAAAGTTTTCTGTCATTATATCTTTCAATAAGCTTTCTTCACCTTTCTCTTTCTCTGTTTCTTCTTGGACCTCAATAATGCATACACTAGTTTACTTGGTGGTGTACCAAAAGTCTTGTAGGCTTTTCCACTTTTGTCATTCTTTTTCTCCTTTTTGTTCTCTGAGTAATTTCAAATAACCTGTTTTTCCTTAGTTCTTTTTTTTTTCTCACTGATTCTCTCTTCTGCTTGATCACATTGTGTTGAAGTTCTCTGTGAAATTTTTTAGTTCGATCATTGTGTTCTTTAGCTTCTGAGTTTCTGATTGATTTCTTTTTATGGTTTCTACCTCTTTGTTGAACTTCTGATATCTGTGTTCTCTTGCAGCACATTGAGCTTCTTTAAGGTGATTATTTTTAATTCTTTGTCAGGCAGTTCAGAAATATTCATTTCCTTAGGGCCAGTTCCTGGTGCTTTGCTTCCTGGGTGGTGTCATGTTTCCCTAATTATTTGTGATCCTTGTGGCCTTCTATTTGTATCTGCGCATTTGAAGTAGATACCTCTTCCAGTCTTTACAGACTGACAAGGAAAGCCCTTCACCAGACAGCTTGTCCAGAGATTCTGACTAGGTTATCCACTGGGGTTTGCAGTGGGCTTGCCACTGGAGTCCTCAGGCAAGCTGGCATGCTGCCTAGGTCAGGGGGTTCCTGGGCCTAGTGCCTAAGTCCACATGGGTCAGTCTAATGTCTTATTTTGTAGGGGCAGGCCTAGAGCCTGGGTCTACTGGGGAGGTCCTGGACATTGGGTCCATACGGATGAGCCTAGTACCTGAGTTCATGTAGGAGGACTTAGAACCTGGGTCTACTAGGGCTGGCCTGTAGCTTGACTTATGGGGGCCTTCCTGGCACTGGGGTGGGCCCAGAACAGGACTGGAGCCTGAGGCTGTGAGGGCTTGTCTGATATTAGAATGAGCCTGAGGCCTGAGGCCACAGGCTACAGGGGCTAGTTTGGCAGTGCCATGGGCCTGGATGCTGGTGCCATGGGGGCCACAGTGAGGTCTGGGGCCATGAGGACTGGCCTGCTTCTGGGATCCACTGGGGTAGGCATAGTGCTGGGGCCTGCAATGAAGTTAGGGACTCATTTATTCTCTTCCTTTACATGGAGGGTATCTCTATTTGTACTGAACTCCACAGGCTTTAGGGAAAGGTGACACGCATAACATAAAGCTATTCTTCTTGCCCTCTTCAATGTGTCTTTGCTGATTTCTCTGCTCCATTCAGATGCCATAATCTCTCATCTGAATTTCTTAGCTCTTGTGAAGATATTTTTGTGTGTGGATAGTTCCTCTAATTGATATTTCTGTGAGATGACAAGCAATGGAAACACCTATTCTGCCATACTGCTGACATCACTTAATTGTCATGATTTTTTTTAAGGCTGTGATACTTTTTACAGGTTTTAAGACTAATTTGTTTGAAGCTATTCATGAAAATTGCTTGTAATTTTGTAAGCTACTTTCTTCATGAAATGTATCATTATAATCTCTTCTGCTTTTATGGAGAGGAGAAATAATTTTCTTCATTCTGTATAATTTCTAAAACACTTGAATAATTATTAGTCATTTGACAGAAATTTATTAAAAATCTCCTATATGCAAAAATCACAATATCAGAACCTGTGAGAAATATGATGATTTCTAGTGTGCAGTTCCTGTGTTCAAAAAAGAGTATAATAAAATAATCAAATAAAACCACGCTCATGAAACAGGTGGTGTTACATGTTATTAGAAAGGTACAAATAAAACGTTGTGGTTGTTCAGAGCACAGAAAAAGTTCAAGATAGATGGATCAAACAGTTTTATGAAGTGGCATTTCATCTGGGCTTTGGGGATGGGTAGAAAAGGCAAACCATAAAGAGACTATAATGTTGTAGAAGCACAGGGCCTACAAATGGGTAGCAGTTAATTTAATTTAGAGCATGTTTTGCAAGATAAAGAGCATAAAGACCCATGGCTAAAGAGGTAGGAGAGCTAGATTATCACCACTCAATCCTTTGCTAGGTGTACTTTGAGGTCAGAAAGGTTTTTGTTCAGGAGAATGCCTCTACCAAAGCCATGTGTTAGTGAGCCCCTTGAATTTTCAGGAGCGTTTTGAATGAAGTGGACTGTAAAAGATCTGGACACGGGCTTTATAAGTCAAGGTACTATTGTAGGAAGTCCAGGAGCAGAATGACAGAATGAATTCAGAGAAGAGTGAAGGAACATACTGGCCACTAACTAGGAATAATCTTTTATATTTCTGGACAAAAAAAAAAATGTGTATCCACTGTCCTTTATCCTATTAAACTTGGAACTTTTCTCAAGTCTCCTGAATAGCTCAATATATATCTTTTCAGGACAAATTATGAGAAAAAAGATCTTCAACTATTGGCAAGACCTGCCCAGATGTGGATATCTGCAGTAATTATGAGAAACTAAGCCCAGAGTTGAGGGAGTTAGCCCATTTATGCCTAGTGTTCCATTACTGGAACGCTAAGCTTGTGGGAGTTATTTATATCCTACTGCTCAAGGTCATCGCCAAGGTCTGATTTTTCACATACAAAAATGTGCAACTTCTGGCATAAATGGGTTAGTTAGTAACCTGAGATTTGCTTTAGGGCAGAGAAAAAAGTAAAATGGCAGCAAAATGAAAGATGCAGTTGGAAGCTACTCTGAATTGCTTCTCAGAGTGACTTTAGAAGGTTTGTGTGCCTTGCTTAAAAGTTCCATCCTTTACAATAACTATTAGGTTGGTGCAAAAGTAATTGCAGTTTTTTTTTAGATTAAAAATAATTGCAAAAACCACATTTATTTTTGTACCAACCTAATGTATTGACTAACAACTGATAACTAGCAGATGTGCCAAGTGCCTTTAAGGGTCACCGCAAAAGAGACATTCTGTGAGAGAGGACAGTTGCTGAGAGTCAGTTATGGGGGCTTTAGCCTCTCCCTCCACACAACCCTCAGCAAGTTTCTAAAGGGTTTTTGGAGATCCACCAAAGGGAGTCATCAAGAACAACTCACACAATGTTTATAGAATATCTAATACTCAAAGGCCACTGTCTAAACACCATCCCAAGATGAATCATCCCCGAGAAAAAGTAAGTAGTCCCCACTTGTTATTTTACTACTGTATTCAAAGGTCAGGTAAAAAATATTAATATTACAATGTATTCCTAATTAAGGGGAAGAAGAAGAAGAATTTCCTGTCCTCATGAGACATAGTGAGCTCAGAGGCTTCCAAACTCTGAGGATGTGACTTTAACATGCTATAGAAATTTTGATTTACAACTCTGTCTTCAAATTCCTGGTAGTGAGTATGGCATGCAAAAAGAAGGTTAAGTGCAGATGTTATTAAAATATATAGGTGTTTCTTATCAACTGCTGCAAATATGTAACAGAAATATTTCTGTTTAGCTAACACATGTTAATAAAATGAATTACACACATACATATATGTATATATTTCTCTCTATAAATAATTGTGTATATACGTTATCTCTATCTATCTATCATCTATCTATCTATCTATATCTATCTATATATATATGTATGGAGGACCTAGGATGTTGGAAGCAAATTCAGTGCATAGAAAGATTGGCATAAGGATGCAAATTAACACAAATGGTTACAAAGGGATTTCTCATTTCAGGTTGATTTGATTAGCAATAATCGTTGAATCTAATTTTTCAGGTAATGTTTCTTCCATCATTTTCCAGGGCAGCAAGCTGATGAACATCTCATTTACATTTTTATTAGCCTATAAAGCTTTTCTTGCTTATGCTCTTCTACCTCACCCTGAAAGCAATACTTAATGTTTAATAAAGCCAACAGAGTCTATGGCAAAGACCTGAGTGACAAAAAGAAATTGACGAGCTAGTATCTTTTTATATTACTCCTTACAATTGATACATGCTTAGAGAATTGCTCTGAGACCTTAAAATAACTGATAATAATACATGATCTGTGATCTTGTGTTTATCTCCAGACCAAAATCCTGCAGAGTAGTAGACTGCTTTTTTGCCTTTAATAAAGAGTATTCTGTAACACAGGGCACACTCAGTAATGGGGTATAGAGTTTATGGTTTCAACTCCTGAGAAAACCATTTTTGAATGCCACAGAATAAGCAGTATTCTTAAATTGAGTCTTAGATATTTAAGACTATGTGTAAAATAAAGGTTTAGTTTCAGAAACTTAACTGTTTGAAATGAAGATACGTCAAGTTTTGGCATTGTGGAACTGCATATGAGTACAAAAATCAAGTACAGAAACCTATAAAGTTAATGACAATGAATGGTGATTATAATACCTATCAATCATGAATGGCATTCACTAGAGAGATATTTAAACAGTAATTTGTAATGATGTGCATTAGCTGGCATATTTGGCCCTTGCCATGTTTTCCATATCCAAATTATGGTAGTCCAAGGTGTGCATATTGGTGGACTCCTACAGAAACAGGATTTGTTTCTCTGCCTGTGAAATTTTGGGAGACTTATCAGAGACAAGGTAATATTGCTGTATTGTGTGAAATGACAATGACATCAGGCTACGTAACAGATTCAGAGAAAGAGACAGACAGAAAAAGGCAGAGAAAAGATCCAAATTATTTTTACAGATTCATTATGACATTTATTTCAAAATCTGACAAGGATAATTATTAAGGGGAATTGTGTCCCCTCAAATTCATGTGTTGCAGCCCTAACCCCATAATACCTCAGGATGTGACTATTTAGAGATAGAGCCTTTGAAGAAGTAATTAAGTTAAAATAAGGTCATTAGGGTGGACCTTAATTAATATGACAGGTGACCTTATAAAAAGAGTAGATTAGAACACAGAGACCAAGATGCCAGACATGTGCACACACAGAGATATGACCATGTTAACATACAGTGAATGCATCTGCAAATCATGGAGAGAGGCCTCAGAGGAAATGAAATTCACCAATACCTTGATATTGAACTTCTGTTGTCCTGAACTGTGAGAAAATACATTTCTGTTGTTTAAGCCACTCAGTCTATGATATTTTGTGATGGCAGCCTTGTAAACTAATGCCATAAGACAAAAAAGAAAACCATAGACCAACCTCACTTATGAATATTAGCAAAACAATTTAGCAACAAGCTAAGGGAATAATGTACCATGACCAATTGTGTTTCATTCCAATAGTACGATGCCAATTCAATTGAAAAATGATAATTGTTCTGAAAATATCAACCACTGCAATTAGGAAAGAGAGAAACAAGATGTTTAATTATCGGACGGGAAGCAAAATTATCACCATATATTGAAATTTAATTGTAAACCAGGAAGTTCCAAAAGACTCATCTAAAAAATATGACAATAAAACAAATCAGTAAGTTTAATGGTTTAAACTTAAAAATCAAGAACCAATATTTCTTGATTTTTAATATGTTTTATATAGTGTGTATATAGGATACACACACTATAACAAATTAGAAAATGTCATTCACATTGCAATGAAAAGATAAAATACTTAGGAACAAATTTTAACAAATCTATGAGAAGAATATTCTGCTGAAACATCGAAAAAGAAACTTGAATACATAGAAAGAATTTGTTCTGAAATAGAAGACTCAATATAATGGGGATATTAAATTTCCCTAAGTTAAACTGTACATTAATGTTTTATTCTACCTAGGATACCACATTTGTTCTTTAGAAATATATAACAGTAAAATCAGAAACAAAACAGAACAAATAAAAATGATTGCTAACCTTCCTAAAGTTTATGTGCTAGGTAGTGTCTAAGCATTTGACATATATTGTCATTTAACACAAACACACACACACACACACACACACGCACACAACTATTATGGTGGGTGATAGTATAATCCACTTTCTAAAACTAGAAAATTGAGGCCGAGGGAGGATAAATTACTTTCCTATAGCTGAGAATGCGTTGGGTCACACCTGAAGCCGGCATAGTACTGGGTCTTGCCCAAAGCCTGTGGTGACTATTTCTTGGCTACCACTCTTGTTTATTCAAGGCTTGAGGGCTCTTTAATCAGCAAGTGGTGAATCCTGCCATGCCTGGGTCCTTCCCTTCAGCGCACTGGGTTCCCTTCTGTTCCAGGGTGGGTCTAGAAACACTGTTCAGTAGCCAGGGCCTGGAATCAGGAGAGGGCTTCCAGAATCTGCTAGTTGCTTTATTTTACCGTAGCTGAGCGGGTTACCAAAGTTGCAAGACAAAGTCCTCTATACTCTTCCTTCTCCCTTTCCCAAGCAAAAGAAGTCTCTCCCCAAGTTGCATTGCATGGAGTTGGGAGATGGGTGATGCAAGTACTCCCTTGGTCACCACCACTGGGGTCTCACTGGGTCATGTGCACCCCAAGTCCACTGGCTGCAAGCCCAGAAGGGCATCAGTACTTGCCCAAATACTGTAGTCCTTGTGGCCTTTCAAATTTTTTCAGGATCCCAGCACTATAGTCAACCAATGGTAGAGCTAGCTAGAAGTCAGGTTCCTACTGCTACAGTGGAGGCTTACCTTCTGGCTGAGAGTGGTCTAAATGCTTCCTCCATGGGGGCTGGCAGAATTCTGCCCTATATTGTTTTCCACTATGATAGGCCAGCATTGAATTCCAATGCAAAGTCTGACGATCACTTTGCTCTCTCTCTCTCTCCCAGACACATAGATTCTCTCTCTGTGCCATGCCGTGCCGCCAGTGAGGAAGGGGGGAAGAGTTTAGGCAATGCAAGATTGTCTTTCCCACCCTTTCCAGTGCCTCTTTTCTTTCCTCTTTTTTTGAGACAGAGTCTTGCTCTGTCATTCAAACTGGAGTGCAGTGGCATGATTTCGGCTCACTGCAAGCTCTGCCTCCCGGGTTCACACCATTCTCCTGCCTCAGGCTCCCGAGTAGGTGGGACTACAGGCGCCTGCCATCAGGCCCGGCTAATTTTTTGTATTTTCAGTAGAGACAGGGTTTCACCATGTTAGCCAGGATGGTCTTAATCTCCTGACCTCGTGATCTGCCCGCCTCAGCCTCCTAAAGTGCTGGGATTACAGGCGTGAGCCACCACACCCAGCCCACATATCTCTTTTAAATCTAATTTCTTCTAATACTCTTTAGGTGAGGGTGTCTTAAATTTGAATATGCATATGAATCACCTGGAAATCTTCTTAAAATGCTAATTATAGGCAGGTCCGAGGTAGGCTTGAGATTCTATTTTCTAACAAGTTCACTGGTCATACTATATTGCTGATCAATAAATCAGACTTTGATTAGGAAAGCTTTAGCCTATGAACTGATTACTAAAATTTTAATTACAAAAAGCTAACTGCAACTGAAGCATTAGAAACTTCTGCATTTTTACAGAGTCATAACTGCTTAAGAATGCAAAGAGTGAGCCTGTGGTGGGAAGGAGGATTAATCATCTGGAGTAGGGGCCTTGTCCAGTACCCAGGTAAGAGGTGGCCTGCCAATTCAGGAAGAGGCCCCACTTGGCCACTTTCTCTCATGGGGGTGTTCCTAGCCTGATAATTTAGGCACATTCTTGTGACTAGAAGTGCAGTATGGGGACTTGAAGTTTTTGTTGACGATTTCCTTCCAGCATTGATTTATAATGAAAATAGACAGATAGTAGAAAGAGAATTGCATTTATACTCTCAGTTGATATGTAATTATATATCAGTCATATATAATTATAACATAATTTTGATAGAAATCAATCTTATTGAACATGAATGAACCTTGAAAACTTTACACAAAGTAAAAGAATACAGTCACAAAAAGACCACATGTTAAATAATTCCATTTGTATAAAATGTCTGGAATAGGCAATCTGTAGAGATGGCAAGTAGATTAATGGTTGTCTTGGCAGTGAGGGGTGGGTGGGACTGACTACTTAATGGGTATAAAGTTTCCTTTTTGGGTGACAAAAATATTCTAAAATTAGATTGTGATTATGATTATGCAACTCTGCAACTATACTAAACACCATTGAAATGTACATTTTAAATGGATGAATTATATAGTATGTGAATTTTATCTCAACAAAGCTATTAAAAATGTAATGCAGAAATTTTAGAGAAAAATAATAGAGCCCAAAAGAATGGGGACCATACAAAAAGGCACCAGAATATCTTAATGTGCTTGGTCTTTGAGATGGTTCAGATCTGCAGATATGGCATGTTTTCCTCACACATTGTAAGCTTCCATGTATCATGTCCAAAGCTTAAATTCTGGTCAGGTGAGCTGAGAAGTTACTGTTTGGATCAGGAGAGAAGCAGTGTAGCACAGTGAGCGAGAGCCGGCTCTGAAGCTAGGTGGCATGAGAAGGCCTGTTCTACAAATTTTTGGCTCTGTCACCTTGACAAATTACTTATTTTTACTTTGATTTTCTCATCTGAGGAAAATAAGGAGAAAATCTCAACTGAGGATTAAGTCAATTAATATGGTCAGTACAAAGTTATCTATTCAAAGCATTAACTATTACTTTGTTTCACTATTTGTTCTGATTCCAAATGGAGTTCACAAGGGACTATTGCCTATTCACAAGATTGGGACAGACCTGCTACTGTTTAGGTAAAAAACTCATGACTACCTTCTCTCTAAAAAAAAAAAATAATAATAATAAGAGAAAGAGAGAGAGAAACCACATTTTATAATTCTAAGCATTTTGTCATTTGTGCCTTTGGAGAGAAAACTAAAGCCATCATTAAAAAATAACTTACACAGAGTCCATGGCTTCTTGGTAAACAAAATTCTCTACTGAAACATTTAGATGATTTAGTAAAGAATGAATTGAAACAATACTGAGTGCATTTCCTTGAAATCAGAAATAAATTCCAAAATAACTGGGAAGCATGTCTGAAGCAGTGATTGGATAAGTGTTTACAATTTGAAAATGGGATATGGTAGGATAGAATAAGTTCAACTATGAATAATGCTCTCACCTCACAAGGTGTATATGAAAGTACACTTTTCTGTAAAAAGAAAACCACTCCACAACCGCTATATATTATACATTGGTTTTACTTGTTTACTGCATACCTTTCTGTTCACTGCTCAAACAGCTCAAACAATTGTCAACGGCTGCAGAAAACTGATTTGACTTCTGGCAACTGCAGAAACTACAGCACGAAACACCAGAGAAACAACTTTTTAAAGAGTTAGTTGACTAAGTATAAAGTGTTTTACACCTGTGGTGTGAGTGTGTTGTGTTCTCATATACCTACATTGTACTTCCATAGGTTATGCCCATATGGTGAATGCGTTATAAAATTAGTTTTGAATCATTTAATGTTGCTTTAATCATATATGTAGTAATGCCTGGGCTTTAGATAGTGACATACTCAGTTTGTTTTTTCACTTTCTGCATTTTTTTGCGTGTCTTGTGGGCATAAGCTGTGTTATAGCAATAAACAGAAGAGTCTCTGGGGAGTAATTGCTCTTTTATTTATAAGACTACAGACGTGCAGGTAGATCACCAGGTTGGAGTCCCATCTAGCTTATTTATCTATCATCTGAATGCCCATGTAGATGTCATTCAACTTCTCCAGTCCTCAGTTTCCTCACTAATAAACTGAGTCTGACAGTAGTTATCTCACAAAACCACCAAATGACAAATATATGTGAATAATAAAGTACCACCAAATGTTAGCTAATATTTTTCCTTTTCCATGCCTGAGAAAGCAAATGACTCACATTCTCCAACCCTAAAGGGAAGAAGAGGATTTAATGCGTGTTTATTGATTGCTGACAGGATCTTAGGCCTTGTACAAAGCAGCATATGCAAATGTATTGATAGATGGATGTATCAGTCAAAGAGAAGTATTGAAACCTGGGACAACTAATATTTGCCTACTCTTCAAAGCACAGTAAATTTAAATCTGAGTCCCAAATTGTAGTCAGCATGTCTAGGAATCTGCAGCACATGTTCTCTTCTATTATTGAAGAAGACAGCTGCCTAGTCAATGTAAATTTTATTGTAAGATTGTTTAATAGAATTCACAATTATGGGAGGACAAACACACTTGAGACACTAATGGAAGGTCTGAATTTGATATGTGGAGACAAAGAGTCCTGTCAGCCTTAACATCAGCTATTGTTTCACAGAGAAAGGTGGGCAATAAAAGACAGTGACTATTAATGAAACGGAACACCCACTGATCCGTTGCTATTCCTGCTAACCACGACAATAAAAAATAGGAGTGGAATAAGCACCTAAATTTTTAGTATAGTAAGGAAATACTCGATGTATATTTTATCCCAATGTGCTCTACCTTTCTACACTAACCTTTTTGATACCCAGGATCCTTTAACTCTTGAAACTCTCCTAATTGTAATATTAAAATAATCCTAGTCCTTTTCACATCACTGAGCAATTCTTTGTTTCCTTCAGTGGCTATTCAATAATTCCTTAAGTCTCTGTGGAGATTCTCTCAGGCTCAGTCTTTGGACCATCCATTATGCCCAATATACAACTTTAAGCTGTTGTTATGGTTTTAAATATTACCTCTATATATAATCTCTAAAAATTTATGTTAAGCCCAAATGTGTCCATTAAATGTCGTTTGTGTGTTTCTAAATGATTAATGAGCATTTCCACTTGAAAATTTGGATGTCATCAGAAAATCAACATGTGTGGAGCTAATTGATTTTTCCTCCAAATTGAATCCTTTACGCAAGCTTTTATCTTTGTTTGTTTAATCATCATGTAATCGCACTAGAATTCATGCTAAATAATGCAGTCAAAGAAATCCTTTTAAACACATTACTTATCAAATCTCCAATTATTCTCTTGCCGAAATATTTTCTCAATAGCTCCCTATTTCCTATGGGGGAAAAAAATCACATTGGTTCTTTTAACTTTCTTTAAAGAGTGAGAAATTCTGTGTTCTACTAATCTCTTAATCTGCCACACCACCTACTCTTATGTGTTATATATTATACCACAGTAATTGCTTCTCTCATTGAATTAAACTCCTTAGACTTCTACTCTCCAAGTTTCTTTAGTCTGGTCCATTCTTAACACCTAATTTTACCTACAGGGACTCTTCACACTTTGTTTCATGTTATCATTTAACTCACTGTCCCTTAAATGTGCTTAGCTCATTCTTTCCTTCCTGATTTTGGGCCAGATCCCTCTTATTTTTGCTGTTTAGTTCTCATCATTCTTTAAAGATTAGTTCAGTTTTAAATCCCCTCTCATAACTCCTTCCCTAACTCTTTGAGTCCACATTAATCTCTGATATGGTTTGGCTCTGTGTTCCCACCCAAATATCATCTTGAATTGTACTCCCATAATCCCCATGTGTTGTGGGAGGGACAAAGTGGGAGATAATCGAATCATAGGGGTGGTTCCCCCAATACTGTTCTCATGGTAGTGAATAAGTCTCAGGAGATGTGATGGTTTGATCAGGGGTTTCCGCTTTTGCGTCTCATTTATTCTTTCTTTGCCTGATGCTATCCATGTAAGATATGACTTGCTTCTCCTTGCCTTCTACCATGATTGTGAGGCTTCCCCAGCCATGTGGAACTGTAAGTCCAGTTAAACCTTGTTCTTTTGAAAATTGCCCAGTCTCAGGTATGTCTTATTAGCAGTGTGAAAATGGACTTATACAATCTCTATCCTCACTAAACTCTTAACTCTTCTAATTTTGTGTTCTCTGAGATTTTCTCTATATTATTATGTTCTAATTATAGATAACCCCTAACTTATGAGGATTCAGCTTACAATTTTTTGACTTTACAATGGCGTGAAAGTGATACATATCAGTGAAAACTATACTTTGAGTACCCATACTACCATTCTGCTTTTCATTTTTAATACAGTATTCAATAAATTAGATAAGATATTCAGCATTTTCTTATAAAAGAGGTACTCTGTTAGATGATTTTGCCCAACCGTAGACTAGTGTAAGAGTTCTGAGCACGGTTAATGTAGCTAGGCTAAGTTATGATGTTCAGTAAGGCAGGTGTGTTAAATGCACTTTCCATTATGATATTTGCCACTCGTGATAGATTTACTCAGATATAATCCCATCATAAGTTGAGGAACACCTGTATTCCTAATTATCAAACCTACTCTCATCCTTCCTACTCCTTACTTATAAGTATATTGCTTTTTTACTTTTGAATTGCTTATATGTTTTTTCTGCATATTTATTTTGTGTGCCCAGTTACATTACAAAATATTTAGGGGGAAGATCTATGTCTTATTTTGTTGTATCATTCCTATATTCCTATATTCTAACCATTTATAGACAAAATAGGGACTCAAAAATGTTAAATGAATTAATACATATGGGTAAAGATATATTGACAGTGAGTATTTACTACAATTATAATTGACCCTTGAACAACACAGGTTTGAACTGTGCGAGTTCACATATACATGGATTTTCTTTCATCTCTGCCTCCCCAGGGACAACAAAACCAACCCCTCCTCTTCCTCCTCCTCCTTAGCCTATTCAATGTGAAGGCAATGGCGATGAAGACCTTTATGATTATCCACTTCCACTTAATAAATAGTAAATATATTTTCTATTCCTTATGATTTTCTTTATAACATTTTCTTTTCACTAGCTTACTTTAAGAATATAGTATATGATACATGTAACATTAAAAATATGTGATAACGGACTGTTTATATTATCAATAAGGCTTCTAATCAGCAGTAGGCTATAAATAGTTAAGTTTCAGGGTGGTCAAAATGTATATATAGATTTTCAACTGTACAGGGGATCAGTGCTCCTAACTCCCACATTGGTCAAGAGTCAATGCTAATAGTTTTCAAAGAATAATCCAACAAATACATTCATTTTGAATATAATTATTTTAGATATTTTTGGGTACATTTTTCTTTATTATTTGATCAGTAATTTAATTAGCCCCCCCATAGAAGAAGAGAATAAAAGCTAATGTATCTATACTGGCTTTTTGCCGTGTTAGCTGTTGACTGTAAAAGTCATCAAATATCAGCTACTGAGGGAAGTCAGAAAACCCATGAAGAATTGCAAGGCAAGAGTAGAGATCTATTTGGAACACTTTGGTGAAGTTTGCCCTAAGTCTGGTAAAATCAATGTAATACCTTCTTCCATATTATGATTTAGAAAGAAAGAAAACAGAGCTATTTGAATAGAAGACGAAGAAACTAAGCTCTTAACCTCTTTGCTTTAGAAGCCTTTGTAATGCTATCATTCACAAATGTAATCAACACATTAGGAAAAAAAGGATTTTGTTTTGAAGACATAGTCTGTCATTTTCCCACATTAAGAGGTTGATCATGTTTTGCTAGAACTTAGTGTCTAACTCATAAATTATTTCCCCCAGATTTCTTAATGTTTACTACTCATTTACTTTATCACTGGCCTCAGTTTTTTCTTTCTTTTTTTGGAAAACATTTATATTTAAGTGAATCTAATGGAATTTCCCCTTTCCTCACAAGTAACACAAACTCACTTATATTTACAATGAATCTCACCAAAAGGATTTATTTTCCAGGAAATAAGGTGATATGGAAAGGAGTGGAAATGTCAACATGAAGGAAACTATTTTGCTCTCAATGAGATATTTTAATATTTATCGTATGTAAGAGCCCTTTGAAATGACACTGTTAAGAGAGATGGATCACATCTATTTTATAGGCTTCATGTATAATTTTATATGCAGCTCTATTTGTTCACAGTTTGTGTGCGTATATGTGTGTGTATTAGTGAAGAAGGTATAATTGAATTTGCAACATCACTAAAAGGGAGAAACATAACTATTTAATAATGATGATGTGAGACTTCTCATCTTTTACATTGTTGAGCTATTGGTGTTTCCACAATTGATAAAGTGTGACAATCATGGGATTTTGAGTAAAATGATCAGGATTCCAAACATGGTTCTTTTCCTCAATAGCTTTGTCATTTGTCAAGACAATTATTATATAAGAGCCTTAGTTTTATATCTATCAAATGGCAGCGGCAATAAAAACTATTCCATGAGGATTTGTGAAGTTAGCCAAATCATGCAAATGGAAGTTCTTCTCATAATAGGATATATAAAATTAATACTTTAAATTTAAGACAAGATCCAGAGTCCTTCCTGTGACCTTTAAAACACTGTGTGATTTGGCTTGAAACCATTCACCAGACCTTGTCTTCATCATTCTTCCTCCAGCTCACTCCACTCTAAAACTCTGGCTCAATTATGTCCCTCAATCTCACCCAGCTTTTTAGGCCTCAGGGTCCTTGCAAGTGCCATTCCTTAAGCTTGAAATTCTTTTCTCTCCTTTTACATGGTTGACATTCTCATTACATTTAAATCTATTTTCCTATATCACCTCCTTTCAGAGGCCTTTTCTGTATAGCTTATTTTAAATACTGCCCCCTTTTCTCGTTGTTTTCATTTTACCTCACTTTATTATTTTTATAGTACTTACTACTAATTAAAATTATATAATATTTTCTTGTCTTTATTGTCTATTTTATTCTTTACAGCTAAATTCTACAAAATGAAAATTTCGCCTGACTTTCTTGCTACTGTCATCCCAGCACCTAGAACAGTATCTGGTGCATAATAGGTGATGAATAAATATTCATTCAAGTAATACATAAGTAGATAAACGAGTGAATGATTTTTCATTTTGTCCTTACTCTGCATTAAGCAAACGATAAAGTGATTTACATAAATTATCTAATTTAATCATTATAATAGGCTTACTAATATTCCTATTTTATAAGTGAAGAAAAGAGGGAGGTCATGAGATTCAGTAACTTTCCCAAGGTTAACATAGCACATTGTGGAAACTGAGCTGCTATAAAGCCTCTGTATATCTAGCTATGTCATTGTTATGTTAACTGATTATTGAATACACTGTTAGAAAATTGACTGAATTGACTAGCCAAAGCTCATTTATACAGCGAAATTTTACCCCAGTAAGAAATGAATGTGTTCAATAGCTAAAAAATAAACCAACCTGTAGAGTCTCAAAGACAGTATTTGAAAACAGTTAAGAACAAGAACCCAAAAAGTAAATAATCTTTGTTTTCACAGGTGCTAAAGGCGTGATTTACCTCTGGGTGGCCAGCTATTGTAGCAATATGGAGGGCAGTGAGGCCACCATATCCAACCTGCTGTATATCAGCTCCACTGTGAAGCAGAGAAGTGATCAATTCTGCATTATCCTGTAAGGAAACATATCTTTAGTGTTACTTTTCTGCTAATAACAAGTTCAAAAACTGTGCAACTAGACGTATTGATTTTCTGCCTATCAGCCAGTTCGGGTGCTTAAAGGAAACTTAAGTGTGATTTCTAGCATAAGAGCACCTTAGATACCAGGGAATAGTTCTCAGATGGTGGAAATGTAGGACCAAATGACAGAGGTGTTCAGTTCTAATCAATCCTCTACCACTTGAATAAGAAAGACAGAAAGAACATTACCTATGGTGAGACTCTTGCAACCACAGACTCAGTTTTACATGTAGGTTACTCCAATGAATATGCTTTTCCAGCAACTAGAATTAACTCCCAGTGAGGTCAGGAATTTACAGAAACAGTTTAAAGGTTTATTTATTTTCTTTTAGAGATGAGGATGAAATATGCCATCTAAGAAGAGAGCATGAACCAAGTACTGAACAAAGTGCATGCAGCCCAGTAGGCTGTTTCATGATAGTTCAGTAATTTCTTCTTATCTAATACATAATATTATTAAATCTATGAACAATTAATTCATAATATCTTTCTTGACTCGTTTTACCAGTGAATATGTTAGAACCATTATTTGAGCCTCTAAATGTGAAAAATTTGTGCAACAATTATTCTTACTTTTTTGTAATATTATTTGTATTGTATTTCTGCCTTTGGAAATACATGAAATAATATTTATAATATTAATAGCAATTAACATTCATTGACTTTTTATTTTGTAATTCAATATTGTAATTTTGTTTTGTATATAATCTTTATAATACAAAGATTTCCATGTTTAAGCCTCAAAGTAGGAATTTAAACCACAACTTCAATAATGTTTGGTCTATCAACACACCAAGTAGCAATAAGGTAAAGTCATAAGACAGGCCAGTGCATTTATGACTTACATACATATAATATCAAATACTGTTTGTTAAGAAAACTTTACCATTAAAAGACAAAGTTTGATTTTTTAATGCTGTCACACCTACATAAAGGCCTACAAGAAGTTCTAAAAAATGAAAAACCTTTGGTAAAGAGCTACAAATAGTAAAATTAATGTTATAGTTTCCAAATCTTCTCCCTTTTCTACTTGCTTTCTCAAGAAAGTGAAATAAATATTGCATCTTCAACCTTTCTTCTTGCATTGGCTCTATATGCTTGAACTATAAACTTATGTTTTCTCCGTTATAAAAAAAAAAAAAGGTTTTTTTCCACTGAAGCTAAGCTAATTTTATCTCTATTCTTGCCTTCATATTCCAACCTTCTGAAAAAAGATATTGAATCTGTTGACAGTTCTGATCTCATTTCTTTAGTAATCTTTAGGTAGGTATACCCAAGTTCCACATAAATCTCAAATGAGTTCATCATACTTATTCTACATTGAATCTTGCTTTTCTCACACTACTCCTCACTAAGGCAGATTATTTCCTGCTTCTCTTTGCATTGTATTACCAGAAGTCACCATGATTGTTTCTTCCACCTGAGGCATTAAGGACCTCACCAGTCTCCTGAAATCAATTCCTCAATTTCTAAAGGTAAACTATTTATCAAAACCAGTGTCTTTGCAGTCATTCTCTCTATGATTAGATCATCTCTCTCTTCTCAAAATTCTTGTCTCCTTTGCTTTCCTAAAACTATACATTCTTTGATTCCTTTTTGTTGCCTATTCTTTGTTTCTGACTGTCTTCTAAAAGTGTATATTTGGAAATTTAGCCCTAAGCTCCTTTCCCATTCCTAAATCCCACTTTGGTAATTCTTACACAATCTGATAAATGCAGCTTTGGTCCTGACTTCTCTGCTAAGTCTGAGTCCCATATATTTTGCCTATTAATGGCATCTCAAATGCAAAATTCAAAATTGTTCTTGTAATTATCATTTACAATTTTCCCAGGCTGACTTGTCATCTAACATTCCTTACTTATATGAATGGCACTTTTTTATTCCAAGGGACCTAGAGTCCCTTCAGCTCAGTTTCAGAATTCTACTGGTTTTAACTGACTTATACTTCTCACATTTCTTCTCCTTATTTCTAGCATCATCCTCCATATTATGCAGCTTCCTAACTAGTCTCCTCGACTAATACTTTTTCTCACTGCAGTCCATCCTTCATATTATTAGATACATTTTCCTACGTCCAGTTTTGATCATGCATTTCTCTCTTCAATACACCCTTTATATGCCAAACGAGTATTTATTGAGCATATCTGGTGTATCAAACTCTTTTCTGAGCAGTGGTGACACTGCAGTGAGTAAAGATAGTGAAATCCCTGCTCTCACAGAGCTTATATTTTATTATATTTATGTGAATGAAGAGACAAAAAGTAAACAAATAAGAAATTGCTATACAGTAGCTTAAAGTATCAACTGCTATGAGATAAAAACAGACAAATGATTAGATGGCTATTTTAAACCGGTTAATCAGGGAAAGCTTCACTGCAGAGGTGACCTTTTAGATAAATGGTAAATGGCAGAAAGTCACAGTTTCAAGGATAAGCATTAAAATATGAAAAATAGTGCAAAAGTTTAAGACAGATATAAGTTTGTTGTGTTTGAAGACCAGCAACAAGACCAACGTTGAGTGAACGGTTAAACAAATGAAAAGAAGTTTTCAAGATGAGGTCAAAGATGTATAATCTTGCAGAACCTTCTAGGCCATGGTATGGGGTATTTGGATTTTTTTCCAAGTGCAATAAGTAATAGGGAAATAAAATGAGAGAGAGATAGGGAAGAACCAGGAAGAAGCAGATTTTGAGGCAGAAGTAAAATGTTTCATTTTCACATGTTAAATTTGAGCTGCATATAATGCAGGGTTAAGATGCAGGTCATAGAATTAGCCTCCCTAATTAGAATTTCAGCTCTGACAATGACTATGTGAACTGGAGCAGTTCTGTCGCCCCTCTTTGCAAATTTTCTCGATTATATAAAAAGAAAAGAGTAATTATATCCACCTTAAAATTGTTCTGATAATACTTGTGAAGCAATTAAAAGGTACCTGGCACCACAATACTCAATACAATTCGTTATTACTGGACATGGGAGTCTGCGGCTCAGTATAATCTCAATGAATGGTACCTTCCAAATAAAATATTGATTTGATTTCATCACTTAGCTTCTCTTTCCCCTTTCCCTTTACCTCCTCCTTCTAACTCCACTCCCTCTGCTTCATGAGTTAGGCACTGAAACAAACAAAGGAATAAAACATGGAAAAAGGCTGTACCAGTACTGGAAATGAGAAAAGTCTACTAGTTTAGCCGTGGATAGGCTGCCAGAAACTGAGAATTCCTCCTCCAGAGAAAACAGTTCACAGGAGTTAACTCTCACTTTACCAATAACCTTAGTGAAGGATAAAGGCACGAGTAGTCTTGAGATAAATAGGAAAAACACTGCCTTAAAACATTTTCCCTGCAGAGGGTCGTAAATTTAAATGCAGAGTAGTAGGGAAGATCTTTTTAAGCATGAAGTTATATTTTAAAATAGAGAGAAAATATGATAGATTTGAGCAAATTAAAGTGTTAAAAACACAATAAGGCAAGTGATGAGTTGGAGAAATATTCACAACAAATAAAACTGACAAATGGTTTACATATTTAATACATAAATAACTTGTATAAATCAGTAGAAAGAGGGATACTGTTTTATTCAACAAATATTTATTAATGAATGTCTATTTTATGCCAAGTGCTGTACTAGGCTTAATTAAAATAAATGTTATATAAATCACAGAGCATGTGAAACATTTATCTGTTAGGCAGTTTTAGTAAACACACATTTATCCTTTCCTCAAGTATCTTTGTATTTTCTCCTTATTCAGTCAATATTTGTGGAATTTTTTTAAAGTATATTAAGATTCCTTCAGAAGGGCAAATGGTAAGGTCAAAAGTTAAGAGTAATAATTTATCCTTTCATATCTTGGTTGGATTTCTCACGATTGACCTCTAATTGGTCTAAATACTTTTTAACTGAATACTACCAAAATAAAACTTTTATCTTATGCAGCTATGCTAAAGATAATAAACATAAATCAGTAATTGCTGCATATAAATTGCTTACTATGAGTCAAGTTCCATGAAAAGTGTTCTATATATATCCTCTCACTTAAGCTTCACAATTTACTTATGAGAGAAAATAATTATTAACCCTATTTTATAGCCGGTGTCACTCAGGCTCAAAGAATTTAAAGTGCTAACTGAACGTTAGTTTGTAAGTGTTAAAGGTAGATGCAAACCCAGATCTGTTGGACTCCAAAGTCAGTACTTCACTTCTGAATTTCCATAGTGGTTTTCCTGATCCAGTCTCAAGGAAAAAAACTTGAGAGGACATACTTTTGTTGTATTTAACTGATAAGCCTGTTACTCTACAGGAATATTTTGTCCTAATGGAATAATTTTAAGAGTCAGCAATATGGTACACTTCCTGGAAAAAAATTTCCTGTAAAATGCAAATACTGGGCACATTTCGAATACTCTAACTTTGATCTCATTTATTGCTTGCAGTTTACCATATATAACAAACATCTAATGGCAATGTTTTTAAAAGAATGTCTATTAAGACTTGCTTAGAGAAGAGTCTTGTGGGAACTGGCAAGTTTCCTTTATGTACTCTCTAGCTAAATTTAAAGCATTATTATTCAATGTGACACACAGAAGCATCCTATAAGTGTGAGATAGATAAGCTCTTTGAGTATTTGTGTGTATCATATTTATTATTTTTAAACAGAAGAAAATCCATGTGCGGAAGAACGAGGCTTAGACAAAAAAGCACTCCAGCTATATCCTTGAGAAATAGAATTTGAGGGAGAATAGATCTCCCAAAATGTATGTAAATGGATAAAAACATGTTGTAATGGTAGTAAATGCAACTCTGTACTACCCATAAAACTCTAAAACAACGCTTACTTAATATCCTGCTTTGTTGTTAGCTCTGTGATTATTGCTACGGATAAAGTCAAGATAAGCGACCACTGTATCACAGAGCTCAAATCCTCTACTACCATATCACATTCATTTTTAAAATGTATTTATTAACAAAAAAAATTTTCAACTCTATTTCAATATAGAAAATAAACTGATGTATAAAAATGTACTTTCTTCTCATTATGGACAAAATATACTTTCTGGTGGTTTTATGAGCATTCATCTATACTCTACCCACAGATATTTGCTTTCAGTGTCCCTTCCCCTTGAACCTGGGTGGATTGTGACCAACAGCGTGGAGCAGAGTGTTTCTTTTCTAAGGCTAGGGCATAGAAGACCACACGGCTTCCTTCCTGTTTGCTGAAAAACACACTTTGCGAGCCCTGATCTACCATGTAACAAATCTGACTAACCTGTGTCAGCCATGGTATAAGAAAAATGCAGTCCACATGGAGAAGGTACATCGCTCATGAAGGCTCTCCAATCAACTGTTCTAGCTAAGTTCAGCCTTCCAGTTATCCCAGTCAGTGTGTTAAGCCTCCAGAGAATTCCAGTCTACCAGCTGATGAATAAACCCATTCATTCACATTTTCTCAGGTGAGGCTCTGAACACTGTGGAACAGAATCAAGCCATCCACACAGAATCCTGTCTGAATTTTTGAACTAAGAATCCGTAAGAATAAGAAAATAGTTTCGTTAGAGGACCAAGTTTGGGATAATTTGTTATGCCTCAACAGACAACCAGAATACCTCTGAGAAGAAAATGTAAAAAACAAAGAAAATGAATAAATAATTCAATAACCCACAGTACTACCACATAATCACTATTATTTATGTGTGTACCTTTCCCTTCCATTGTCTGTCCTATGTATGTATGTTTGTGCAACTAGATGGAGCACAAGCTACCCCAGCAAAGCAAACTCGTGTTTCCATATTGATGGGCACTTCCTGCATTTGTGACATGTTTCTTAACCTTTTGAGCTGTCAAGTTTTTGTCTGTAAAATGAAGATACAATTGTATCATTCTCATAGCATTGTTGTGAGGATTAAATCAGATAGTGTTGTAATGCGTTTAGTACAATGCTTGACACATAATAATTGTTATTATGTACACTATTGATCTAATTCTCCATATAGGTAATTTCCTTTTTTCATATATTGTAGAATCATGAGCATTTCCTCACGTGTGGCAGAAATAGATATGCCACTGAGACCTCTCTTTATGAAGAGTGTGGCAGGATGGTGGTTTGCTGGCAGCTTTCTGTTATTTCAAGATCCACTGCAGCATTAGAGCTGTGGTCAGTCTCTTCTCAGGGTGGCCCTTACTCCCAGTCAATGACTGAGTAAGGTGGTGGTAAAAGAAGGGACTCAACATTTTTACCCCGTGTGGCACTCCTTTCATAGGCAATTTTTCCTCTGGAGCTCCTCAATGGGCTGGCAGAGATTTTAGCAGATCTGTATTGGGATCTGACAGCACCCCACAACCAATTCTGTTTCCTTCCTTTTCCTTTCACAGGTGTCACCTTTAAATAAATCTCTTGTACTCCTATATTCTTTTCAGAGACCACTTTTTAGAGAACCCAATTAACATTCCATAGCATAAAATGTGTTTCTTTAATGTAACTTTAAATTGAGGCTGAACTGGGATTTGAAATCAGGTCTTCTGATTTTTAATATTATGCTTTTCTTAATACAACATGTTATTTCCCCCTCCCCACATTATCCTTCAACTACTAATAATTTGTCTTTTGTGGATAAGCCTTGACTTTATATTTCTCATTTGTATAAAAAGAAATATAATACCTACCTTACTTATCTTACAAGTTTGTAGTAAACATCAAATGACATAAATGTATGTGCAAATGCTTATAAACTCAAGATACTTACAGGTGTAAGCTTATATTCATATTAAATGTATCACCCCCAAGATTGGCCTACCTCTGTGAGAATATTCACCTTATGACTTAGCCCACTCTGTCCCAAGAAATGTTTAGTCATAAAATACTTACATTTCTTTACCTGTAGAGTTACAGAGTTGGACCAAATTCTTTTCTGTAATATCTTATTCACCTTTAATATTCTCTGAAGTGTCATAACAAACTCCAAGAAGGAGCTGAACTTAGTTTGGAAAGAAAACTAAGTTTCTGGATATAAAATAGGGACATATAAATAAATGTTTTTAAAATATGTTTCTCTAAGTATATTTTTTCTTCATCAGCATAGCAATTGTTAAAGTTTATGTGTTTTTTAAGGAAAAAAGTTTTTTAAAAAAGCAATTTTGGAGGCGTTGAAGAATATTATTAAGTTTTCCTTTAGGACAAGGAACTATTCAGGGCTTCAGTATGAAATGAACTTAGTTCCAGGCATTAAAATTTAATGGACTAGAGCTGCCTCATGCATCATACACATCCCCAGTGAAAGTATCCATTAATCAGTATGAAAATAACTGCTCACTCACAAAGGTTCATACCTATACGTCTCTTGTTGAAATAATTTTGGATTTATTTTCACAAAAGATATCAGTTTTTAAGAGTTTCAGTGTGGTGGAAACACTTGACTTTGCTTGAAAGTTTGGGAAAAAAAAGAAAAAGAGAGAAGTAACACACTCTTAGATTGAGTATCTGTACTCTTGCTTTAGACCAATTTTTTACCCTCACCTCTGCCAACCCTCCTTCTTCTATTTTCTCATTTTCCATAATGCCTTTCTCCCTGCAGCATGCTTCCAATTGGCCCTTGAACATCCTTAAATCATCTCTCATTTAATAATATAGTGATGATTTAACAGGAAGAGGATGATAAGAATCTCTAGCTATTGCAGTGGGGTGGGGGAAGTAAATACATGCTACTTGAAAAGGCATAATGAATATTCTAATTTTTAAAATTTGTTTTTAGCTATAACGTAATATATATTTTAAAGTTTAAAAATAATATTTAAACAAACTCTGAACTTTTATGTTTATACAAGGAGAAAGAGTTTAAAAAGATAGGATAATGCTGTTTCAGTAACCTTCCTGATCTGGCCATTCCTCAAATATTGCCCAATCTTATACTTTTTGGAAGAGCAATTAATGTTTATAGCCTCTATTTCCCTAACTCGATTTATTTTCAACCCCAGTTTTATATCCTCTTCTCCCCAGAATTTACTAAAATATCCCTTAAAGAGATATCTGACAATTTCCTATTCTAGTGGCCCAAATAGGACACTATTTTGCCCATTGTCAACCTGATTCTACCTCCCTTGAAATACTTTTCTTCTCCCCAGTTACCATAGAACTATAACTTCATTCTTCACTTATAAAACATTGATTTATTAATGTGTGTACATAAAGGGTTGTCCTAAGCACTCAGAATAAGATGATAAGCAACTTGGATCTGATCTCTGCCTTGAAGATGCTCATAATTACTATCAGAGATTACAAACAGGCTACAAGACGAATGGAAATATATATGGCTTAGCCTGTAGAATATTTATAACTAAAAATCTGCATTAATGGCCAACATTTAAATATTAGGAAACTTCACATCATTTATGATTCTCTGAAATTTAGGGAAATAATGAGTCTACATTTTTACATGACAATGATTAACCGAAGCTGAAGAGTGACCCTTCCCTTTACATGAGGCATATGTTTTCTACGTTACCACAGTCTTTGCCACTCTCTCGTATCAAAAATATTCAGTCTTGAGTTTAAGTTCCCATTTATCATTGTCTGCTGTATTATCCAACACTTTCATTTACTTATGTCATCCTTAAAAATATGTAGGATTATGACCCCTAATATAGAGGAAAATATAAAGGTTTAGCTAAGTAATAATATACAGTAGCATACACAGAATAATAAGTACGTGTGCTAAGAGAGTACAATGCAGCAATACCTAACCCACACTTGGGAGGGATCGGGGAAGGTTTTCCAGGAAATACTACTGTCTGGTATAAGAATTGAAGCAAAAATTACAAATTACCATCTTCAGCTAGGATCCTATAAAGATTTTATTGAGAATATGTTCATTTAGAAAGAGACTATGAAATATTTCATTACTAAAAGGAAATGTGCATATAAACAAGCTATCTTAATGATTGCTCTAATTTATGAGTAAAAATTTTCTCTAGTTTCTTAAGTGAAAATCTACTATTAAAGTGTTTAAAAGTCTTCATTAACTGGAGAATTTAGTTAAATATGCAAAAAAGTGGGATTCTTTTTTTCTTTTTTGCGTTTTTTTTTTTTTTTTTTCTTCAAAGTACTTCTTCTCATTACTGTCTTGTCAAATTCCTGTTTAGGGAAAATGCAATCTTTAATCAGGAACCTTTATTTGCTCAAATGAAAAAGTAACTTAGATTTAAAAAATCCATTTAAGTTAATAAACATTGTAATCTGTCTTCTAAATCAGTGGTTCTCAACTGGGAGTGATTTTTGCCTCTCAGGGGTGATATCTGGAGATATTATTGGTACTCACAATTGGCATGAGGGAAGTGGCTGCTGTCATCTAGAGAACAGAGGACAGGGATGCTGCTAAACATTTTTATAATGCACAGGACAGCCTTCCACAGCAAAGAATTACCCAATATAAACTGTCAGTAGTGCCAAGGCTGTGGAACCTTGGTCTAAATCGATAGCATTTAGAAACTATGAAACACTTACTTAGGGTCTTAGTTTCAGGATAGTTGAAAACAAAATTTCAACTTAGCAATCAAATATATGTGCTAAGGAGGAATAAAAAAGTCAAGATAAAAGATATTAATACAATGATTCAGGCTATGGATCGCCACCGATAGAAAACACAGAGTTTTCTGATGGGCACAGTTATGTAACAAAAAATATTTAGGTCTGGTAAGCCAGGCAACATAGGTTTAGTTTGATTTTTTCCCCCATTCGGGTCCTTCCCCTTTGTAACACATACATAAAATGAGTTCTGTTTCTGAATGATTGGAATTAGATCTTGTAAGAAATATATAGGATGGGATAAATGACCATTACCATTCAATATCTGCCTTTATCATATGAAATGTTAAAAAAAGTTAATGAATCAAAATGCTACTTCTTTCTCATGAAAGAAATTTCATTAAGTGACTTGTCTGCGTATTGAATGAGAGTTACATGTAAGGCTAAATTAGATGGGCTAATAGGATTTTGTTCATTAGCTTTCTCAATTAAGATCTTCTAAACTATCTCAGAGGTCTCACTTTTTTCCCCAAAGTCTTGTGTTTCATTTTAGGAATACAATTTAGATACCACCTAAAGAAGTATGCCCTATAGAGGGATTATCAATGTGACAGGAATCTTGTAATAAAATTCATTAGGTACAAAAAGAATTAGAAAATCTACTTATATACATTTATGTATAAAGATGAATGAAGTTTCATTCATGTTTAGCATGTAAATTTACACTGGCGGTTTCAGTTCATATATCAGCTAGTCATGTGTCACATATAGTACCCAAGTATAATATATAAATACTTAAAATTCTACATAGGAAAGGACTGAGAGCTGCCTCTCTTTCACTTTTTTTTTTAATTTTTAGTTATTGGGGATGTGTCATAGCTTATGTGAGCCAAAGTAAGTGGGTTTATAAATTTTAATATCAAATTTTAACTGAATAGACACTTTAACTCAATAGACAAAATTGGCAGATATCTTTAAGAGAGTCCTGTGAAGAAAATATACACCATATATATTACTAAGGTAAGAAGCAGCAAAGAAAAAGCTGGTACTTTTTTCTACCAATCTGAGCTCCATATAAATCAATGTTCTAATCTAATCATATTAGTAATAAACTTATCAAAATATTTTATATTATCAGAAAGGCTATTTGAAATATAAATGTATAGCTACAAACTTTAACACTGATTGTTTTCCAAAGAGTAGATTTTGTCTTAAGCTATTAACTAATTTTTTTGTTAATGTATATAATTTATGAACACATGTATGCGTTTGGGGGTGCTAATTTTATAGAGTACATGATAAAAGATGTTTGGAGTCCATTGATCTAATATAGACACCATTTCTTTGATATAGTTAGGATTACCCTTTTTCATCTCTTTAGAAGGTAATAATCCAGAAAATCCAATCCATTTCTTTTAATTTTTCTATGCAAAATGAAAAACATGTTAGTTTCCAATAAATGTCGAAGTTAGAGTTCAACAACAATAATGGTTAATTTTTATTAGTATTTACTATATGCTAGGTATTTTGCTAAGTACTGCATATGATTTGTTTCCTTAAAACTCTAAACTACACAATAAAATAGATAATTCCATCTGCTTCATTTTAGAGGTTAGAAAATTGAGGAGCAGAAGGAAAACTCAATTTGCCTAAATATGCATAATTAGCAAGTCTCATAACTGAGATATGAACAGAAGTAGTCTAGCTTCTAAGCTGACAGTCTTTCTTAAGCTATATAATATCAATAGATGTCAAGTATTGTTTCCTCTAATGTTTGGACACTCATTAATTTCCAAATATTTCTTAAGATTCCTTTACAGGCCCCATATACTGAGGAATCAAAGAAAAAGACTCAGTCCCAGTGTCCAAAGTTCACAGACCAACATTTGAAATATACAAATAAATAATTATAAGTGCTATAATAAAATATAATGTAAACTTAATAATTGAAACCCAACAGAGAGTGCAATAATATCTGTCTGCGAGTTCAAGAAAACTCAATTTATCTTGGTTTTAAATAAGCAATAATTTTGTACCAGGAAAAGAAATTAAAAAATATTTAAGCAGATGAAATTATAAGAACGAAAATAAAGATGTGTAGAACTGTTTGGCCTAAAGAATGGAGTTATCTAAAATGGTGATCTTCAAACTTTAGTCTACAAATACATCAGCTGGGATTTCTAAAAACATATACATTCTGGTTGTGATGCTTAATTTTAGGTGTCAACTTGACTGGGTTAAGGGATGCCTAGATAGCTAGTAAAACATTATTTCTGGGTGTCTGTGAGGGTATTTCCAGAAGGCATTAGTTTTTTTATTTGTTTGTTTTTGAGACAGGGTCTTGCTCTATTGCTGAGCTGGAGTGCAGTGGCACAATCTTGGCTCACTGCAACCTCCACCTCCCGGCTTCAAATGATTCTCCCACCTTAGCCTCCCAAGTAGCTGGGACTATAGGCATGCACCACCACACCAGGCTAATTTTTGCATTTTTAGTAGAGACAGGATTTCACCCTGTTAGTTTCAAACTCCTGAGCTCAAATGATCCACCTGCCTCAGCCTCCCAAAGTGATGGGATTACAGGCATGAGGCTCCATGCCCTGCCAGCATTTTCATTAGTAGACTGAGTAAAGAAGATCACCCTCACCAATATGGGTGGACATCATCTAATCTTTGGAAGGCCTGAATAGAACTATAAGATAGAGGGAAGGTGAATTTGTTTATATTTGAGCTGAGACATCCATATTCTGCCCTCAGACATCACTGATCCTTGTTCTGGGGCCTTTAGACTCAGACTAGGATTTACACCATAGGCTCCCCTGGTTCTCAAGTCTTTGGACATGGACCAAATCATACTAACAGCTTTCCTGATTCTCCAGCTTACAGATGGAAGATCGTGGGACTTTTGAGCTTCATAATAGTGTGAGCTAGTTCCTATAATAAATATGTCTCTAGATAGATAGATAGATAGATAGATAGATAGATAGATAGATAGATCCGCCAATCCTATTGGTTAAGTTTCTCTAGAAACCCTGAATAGTACTGGTTGAATATGGCTGGATAGGAAATGAGAGCAGCATTTCTGAAATCTTTTAGTTGAGATGGATGCTACTGATCATATGACCATAATTTGAGTTGCCACGCTTGAACAGTAATCCTCAATATGTAGAGTTAGATTGCTTACATCAAAATTCCTAGGTTGTTTGTTAAAAATTTAGATTCCTAGAATACCCTAGATGTACCAAGTTAAATGCGAGTAAAGTAGAAAGGGAAATATTCATTTTAAACATATAGTTACTATATGATTCTCATGCACATTACACTGAAAACCATTAGGGTTGAACAGGCAGAAACTACAGGAAAAGAGTATGGAAAGTGATTCCAGAAAAGTTATAAATTAAGGAATCTTGAGTCTCTTATTTAGGAGTTTGAATGTCAATATATAGGCAATGAATGACAATATTAAGTGTTAAAGTGAGCACTGATATCATAGATTTTTGTTTCATTCAGATCATTTTGGAAGCAATGCAAAAGTAGATATGGGCATGACAGAACAACTTATATAGACTTTCTCTATTTGCAAATAAAATCTACAAAATGGAACAAAATATATGAAGTAACTGTTCTCAAGCACTGAAGAACATGAGCAAAGAGCTGTCACACAATATCCCATGGCAATCATGGCAATCATGGGATATTGTGTGATTCCATGGTTTTCTGCTGAAATACTTTTCCCATGTTTTTTCCCCCATTCGGGTCCTTTGATTTTTTCCCCCATTCAGGTCCTTCCCCTTTGTAACACATATACAAAATGAGTTCTGTTTCTGAATGATTGGAATTAGATCTTGTAAGAAATCTATAGGATGGGATAAATGACCATTACCATTCAATATCTGCCTTTATCATATGAAATGTCCCATGGCAATCATGGGATATTGTGTGATTCCATGGTTTTCTGCTGAAATACTTTTCTGCCACAAAGCACAATAGGAAGTCTCACTGAGTTAAGAGTGTAAATGAGAGTTCTGATATTATGAAGTGGCTGTATTTGTGGAGCAGGGAAACTGAGAAGCAGCAGCTGCACAAAGAGGACACTGCAGAAATCTGCATGGACATCCATCATGAATCCTTGAGCTGGGCTGCATAAGCACGGAGAAAGACTCTGGAAGATCTAGAAAAGATCACCTGATTTATGGCTAAAAGGTGAATGGTGGTGATACTGGAGGTCATGCAGTACTGGGGGATTTTGGAACTCCTGTCAGTTGAATGAAGAGACTTTACTGAGTCTCTCCCTAAGGCTTGAGAATTCAGGTGACATACCAAAAAACCATACTGTAGGAGTAAGCACCATGTCCAGGAGTGTGAACCACATGCTAGAATAAGAGTATGCCAAGAGGCAGCTGGGTGCCGTGGCTCACGCCTGTAATCCCAGCACTTTGGCAGGTCGAGGAGGGCGGATCACGAGGTCAGGAGATCGAGGCCATCCTGGCTAACACAGTGAAACCCCGTCTCCACTAAAAATACAAAAAATTAGACGGGCGTGGTGGCGGGCGCCTGTAGTCTCAGCTACTCGGGAGACTGAGGCAGGAGAATGGCGTGAACCCGGGAGGCGGAGCTTGCAGTGAGCCGAGATTGCACCACTGCACTCCAGCCTGGGTGACAGAGCAAGATTCCGTCTCCTCCCGCCCCCCAAGAAAGAGGTATGCCAAGAGGCTAAGTTCAAACTGAAATAGATTCAGCCTAACAAAATATCAAATCAAGACTGATTTGATTGAAATATATCCACCAGAAATGCAACTGCCTACCAAAAATGAAACAAAAACAAACAAACATAAAAAAACCTCAACATTCTTTAAAGGAAGATGACATGATAAAGATTTCCTATAACACATAATACATAATCTCTAACTTTTGATAAAAATTAATTGATATATGAAGAAACAGAAAAATGTGCTCTGTAGTCAAGATGAAAGAGAAACAAATACTGAGCTAATTCAGATGTTGAAAACAGCAGATTGGACATTTAAAGTAGTCACTAATAATAGGTTCAAAAACTTGAAGGAAAATATGGAAAAATGAAATAACAGATGTGTCATTATAGCAGAGAAATTGAAATTATATTTTAATTAATCTTAATAAATAAAAAGCCTAGAACAGAGAAGTAAATAATCAAAATGAATAATTCACTGGTGGATTATCAGATGGGAGATAGCAGAGAAGTGGTCTGTGAACTTGAATTCAAATAAGTAGAAATAATCTAATTTGGAGAACAGAAAGAAAGAAGATGGAAGAAAAAAAGCAGACAGTGATATGTGGAAAATTATCAAACAATCTAACAAATGTATTTGAAAAACTAATGGTCAAAATTTCTGAATTTGATGAAACCATAAACTTACAGGTGTAAAAACTCAATGAATCTTAAAGAGCTTTAAACAGAGAAACCCATATGTAGGATTATTATAATCAAACTTCTGAAAAGCATATTTTCTCTCTTGTTAATTTATTTAAAAGATATAAATGTTTAACACAAAAATTCTAATAATATATTTAGGTTCTTATCATGTATAGATGCAGTGTATATGGCAACAATGGCACAAAGAATGAAGATAAAATGAAACTATACTAATGGAAGGTTCTTATATTTTAAGTGAAGTATATCAATATTCACAGGGAGTGGACTGTCAAATGTTGAGAATTTATAAGTGTATTGTAATCACTACAGTCATAAGTTAAAAAATGCAGAAAACTTACTCCTCAAATGACACTATTATGAAAATGAAAGGAGGCCGGGTGCGGTGGCTCAAG
>NW_012114688.1:8916212-8944162 GCF_000951035.1 Colobus angolensis palliatus | reverse complement strand
GGGGGACAGAGCAAGACTCTGTCTGAAAAAAAAAAAAAAAAAAGAAAATGAAAGGGCAAGTCATAGACTGAGAGAAATTTTTGCAAAAGTATATTCAATAAAAGAATTGTATTAGAATAAAGTTCTCTTACAATTCAAGAAAATAATAAGCAAAATTAAAAATGGGAAAAAGAGTTAACAGACACTGCATTAAAAAATAAAAGATTCCTAATAAGCACATAAAAACCTCTTTAGTCATCAGGGAAATGCAAATTAAAATTATAATGCAATACTAAAATTCATCCAGTAGAATAGCCAAAAAAAAAAAAAAAAGAGAGAGAAAAACTGACCATACCAAGAGATGGAAAGGATGTGAAAAAACTACAACTCATACCTTGCTGATGGGAATGTAGGAAGGAATTGCTAGTTTGTTAAACACTTTGGTAGTTTCTCATAAAATTAAGCATGTACTTACTATGCGACTCAGCAACTCCACTTTTAGGTATTTCCCAGGAGAAATAAAAACATATGTTCAAACAAATACCTGCATATGAGTGTTCAAAACAGCTTTGTTAATAATGGTTAAAATCTGGAAAAATGTCCATCAGCAGGTAAATGGTAAACAAATTGTGGTATATCCATATAAGGGAATACAATTCCACAATAAAAGCATTAATTACTGAATATATAACATGAGTGAATCCCAAGAGCATTATGATAAGTGCCAGAAACCATATAGAAAAGAAAACATACTGGATGTAATAAATTTATTTAAAATTCTAGAAAAGAGAAAACTATAGTGATAGAAAACACTTGTTTCCGGAGACCAGGTGAGAAGGAGATTGACTGCAAAATGGCATGAGGGAACTTTTTGGTACAGTAGAAATGTCCTATAACATGATTGCGATGATGGTTACAAGATTACATACATTTTCAAAAGTTAACAACTGTAGACTTAAAATTGATAATTGTATTCAGTACATATTAAACCTCAATAAAACTAAACCCTGTAAAAAACCCAACAAACTAAAACAAAACAAAACAAAAGGTGTATGGAGATTAATCATTCACATGGTATTAAAAAGCTAAATATCTGCTTCGGTTTTATTAATGAAAGCAGAGATTATTCATTAGAAAATATCCAGTCATGATATCAGAGGCGTTCGAACCAGAGTGAGCTACTCCATTTTGAGTGAGGGCTAGGAAAATAGGAAAATGAGTCTGAGACTTACTGGGTTACATTCTCAGAAAGTTAGGCATTCTTAACCTCTAGATGTTTATGGTTAAGGGAACAAATTAATAATGTTTACTGAACAGACCCAGACATGGGAGTGTCCAGATATCCTGATATCTGTAGAACAAAGGCATTCCTAATTTTGCTTTAAAGATAATAATATCGATTCTTGCAAAATATAGTCATTAAGGAAATTAATATGTTATCACAAACCCTTATAGCAGAACACATCTCCCCATACATATGAGCATTGCACCTGGGGTGGATGCACTCCTCCTCTTTCAGCAACGTCGTACTCCGCCTATGGAGTAGCTATCTTTTCACCACTTTACTTTCATAAAAAACTTGCTTTTACTTTGCACTGTGGACTTGCCCTGAATTCTTTCTTAAGGGAGATCCAAGAACCCTCTCCTGGGGCCTGGATTGGGACCCCTTTCCTCTAACGATTAGTCAGGCCCAGCATGCCAGGGTGTATAATTGAAAGAGCTATTTGATGTAGTGAACAAAAGGATGGGAGAGTTATATTATTCATTTTGTGAGTGTTAGGAGCAAAATAAAATTCGATTGCAATACCAAAAAAAACAAAGAAATATGTATAAATAAGTGGTATGCCTGAAAAATATTAAGATAATAAAATACAAGGATTGGGCGAGAAATTATTTCAGAGTAAGGGAGATTACAGAAATAAGAAAACTGAAAATGCATGATTGTGGATTGAATCCTATCCCAGACAAGAAAAAAATAATCTATAAATGACACAATTGGGACAATTTATAAAACTGGAATTTGAACTAGAGGTTATAATATCCTATCGATGTTAATATCATCTCAATTTTTTTATTTTATGATTGCATTGGAGTTATATAAATGAATTTTCTTGTTCTTAGGAAATGAAGACTGAAGTGGCAAGAGTGCACGTTGTATACAATTTACTGTCAAATGCTTCTAAAAAAAACCCAGAATAAAGGAAATGGGACAAAATGCAAACAGTTAATGAACCTGGATAAGGAGTTTCTTGTACTATTCTTGCAATTGTTTTTTTAAGTTTGAAATAATATTAAAATTAAAAGGTTATTAATACTATATGGGGGTGGGGAACTGAGCCCCAAATTAATTATATACTTACTGGAGTAATTCTGTCAAGGGATAATTAGGAGTAGGTTTAATGCATTTAATGGTTACTAGGTTTAATGCCTGTATAGTGCATTAAATATAATACAGTTCAATAGTGTGAACAACTATTTTATATTATTTTTGTGTTTAAAATGAAATAGTAACTTTAATTTGTTTTTTACCTTTGTTAAGAAATTTGCAAAATAAATATGCATTTTATTATGGCCTTTTAATATTTTTGCCTGCTTTGTTTCCTAAGAATCTAAATTTTCATTTAAACTTGCTATGAAAAAGCTATAGTTTATGCACCCTTCTCTAAAATAGAAGAAAACATAAAAATAGAGCAAAGAAAACTCTAAAAATGGAAATTTAGTTATTATAAACAGAGGTTGAAGAAATATATTCTCCAAATATTGTAGCACTAAATCATTCAGAACCCATTCGTGTGCCAGTGTCATGCTAAATCTTAGCAAAATGAACTAATACAGAAAAAATCTCCCAGACGGTGAGGTTCAGAATTCATGGTTTCATGCAGTGCCATGGCTATCCATCACTACCTTCCTGTTCCCTGAAGCTCTTCTACTTTCACCTCCTGCCTTTCAGCAGAAAAGTCAACATCAGATGCTATTTTCTACACCGGAAACTCAGACTCTTTTGTAGTTTAGCAGGATAATTAACAGGTATTAAAGACAATTTAGCACCTAAGTGAGGCTTTCTCCCAGAAGGAATTAGAAGAATTGACTAGGCATTGACCGGGCATGAAAAGAGATGAAACTTTAGAGTATTTGCACTATGAATTATAGGAATTTATGAAGCTAAATCATGGGAAAATAAGGTCCTCTTTCCTCCCAATGACAAACTCTCTAGCAGTTGAGGGAGGGAGATAGTGCAGGGGGTCCCTAATACAGGCAAAAAGTTGTCCCTCTTCCCACACCTGCACAGACAAAACTGAAATAAAATTCTGTCACAGACTCACATGAAAATGAGAAAGAACAAAATACGCAATATACAAATGAGATTCTGGGAGTAATGAGTCAACTGTACTTGATTTTAATCACTATTCTAATATTGTACAGGTATATACTTTAGACTTTAATTGCATTTTCTGTAAAATAAATCCTAATATGCAGTTATTTTAATGACTAAAGTACATTAAACTTAGTATGATATTTGGCTCACAACAAACATAAAGTAGAAATTGTTATTATAATTATAAAATGGTCAATGTATACTATATAATTTGTATGTTTTATAAATTTATATTTATGAAAATCTCAAGGTTCAATTCCAACACTAAGTATCCCAGTTTGTCCAATCCACTATTATATTTATTATTCTATCAGGTGCTGAGATTAGGTTGAAGCCAGGGACTAATATAAGAAAAAAAACAGCTGGAGCAAAAAGGTTTTTCAAGAAAAATTTGCAGTAAAGAAATACAGCTTCAATGTGCTTCTTTTGTCTTTAAATACAGCCTCATCTCTCTCTGCACAGAGGCAGCATGGTGTTCTGATGAGGAGCTTTGGCAACAGAACTAGACTGCCTTGCCTTAAATCGTGGCTAACCCCTGGCTAACCATGTAACCTTGGGAATAATCATATTCACTTGTGGGATTCTTGTGAGAATTAAATGAGCTAAATAGAGAAAGCATTAAAAAGAGTATGTGTCTAGTATACAGAAGATATCTGCTCAATAAAGAGAAAGAAGTCCTTTAGTAATGTAATGCCTCTGGTCACTGAAAATTTTCCATGATTACTAATTTGGAAAAAAAAAAAAAAAAAAAGCCTAAAGATACCCACTATCCTTAGTTCTAAAGCAGTGTTTATGGGAATCAAAGTGTCATACCTTGTAAACTGACAAATGCAAGGCTGTAAATCCATTTCTTGACAGTCGAGATGGGCGGAGCCCTTTTAACATAAGAGTTCGAATATGTGATTTGTTGCCTTAAAGAGAAAAATGAAAAAAGGCTAAATCGTTGTGGGGATGGGGTGAGTTTAAGACTCTCTTTGACTTAATGATAAATGCCACAGAGCTGTATAAAAATGTCAAGCTCTCATTCTGCAGGCCATTTGTAAAGTTTTCTATTAATTGACAACCTTACTTACTAGGGGATATTTCTTTTCTATTTATAAAACTTTATTCAAATGCTGTGTATTTTGATTCTTCGTCTTAGATTTTTTTATTTAGTATCCTCATCATCGGATGGTTTTGAAACATAAACACATAAAAGAATTCACCATAATAAACTATTAGTGAAAAAGCTTAAATTAAAAAATCTAGTTGGTTGTAGAGGATTTATCTGAACATTATTAACAGTAGCGCTTATTTAGATCAAAGAAATATAAAGGATATAACCGAGGTTGGGAAGGCACATTTAAAGTTGAGAGAACAATCTGTTAAGCAGAGTCTGTTTGGTTTGTTTGGGAGAAATGGTTAAAGAATATGGTTAGAGTTGACACACATTTCTGTTTCATTTTAAGAAGTTAAGTTCAACGAATGTAGTTTGGGTTAACAAAATAAATATTAATGGTTCATTCATTAATTTAATAACTTTACTGAGTAGATATTATATGCCAGGCACCATTCAAAGTGCTTGAGATACATTAATAAACAAAACAAATTAAGTGTAAGCCAGATTAAACTCTTAATCTTCACTTTGATCAATCCTTACTTTTAGATTTTATCTTTGGCATTTGTCACTTTTCCACGTACTCTTGTTGAATATTGTGAAGCAACTGCTTGATGCTATTTTGGGGAATCTTTAACTGCTTCTGAATTTAAGTTAATCCCTGACTGGCATGCCCAATATTGAAAAGAGATTTTTGATTTCCAAGCAAATTGAGTAACTTGGTTTCCGGTAGGAACACAATGAAGCTTAAATTTAAAGCTAAATCAATTGGAATATTCTGCCTGATAGTTACTGCCTAAACGGAGATTATCAAGGTTGGAAAAGGCAAAGCAGAAGAGAAAATTGAACATGAATATAATTCTCTTGTAGACTATTAAGCAGCTCAAGTCACTGATGATATACACATATAACCAGTTTACAAAGTACTAAGTTTCAAGTACTCACCTCCACAAATGCAACATAAATGAAGTAGAGACAGCCCATTTTCAGTGCGGTAATTTAAATTGACTTTACTGAAGGCTTCATCAGAGCTGAAAAAAACATTTTACAGATGATCACAAAATTCATCTTTTAGCATATTGTCTTTCATTTGAAAATTATAAATGCAAATTCTGTTACTATCAATTCAGAAATGTATTTTTTCTAAGACTATTTTGCACTTACAGAAAGAATCTTGAACCGTCTATATGAAGAATCAAAATTGAGAGGAAATTCTGTAGTTTTACATTGTAATGATGTCACCAGAAATAACACTATGTTTCCAATAGTTGCTCCAGAATCACTGACAGCTACTAGGTGTCACAATAATGAATTTAGTGGCACTTTTTAAAGACAAGTGAAACCAAGGTCAGACATAATCTAGGAACCTGAGAGTCACTGTTAGTAGGGGATACTTATATAATACATATATAAAATTGATTATTATGAAAATCAGAAAATCAGAAATCAGAAAATTGTTGTCAAATATAAAAGGCCAAGAAAAGTCAAATATGACATGAAATTATAGGGGACAACAAAGACCTTCCCCTTTGCCTCTCTGAAGTTTTGCTGAAATCAACTGACAAAAGGGACATTAATAGAAGAAAAAGCATAAAATATATTTGATTATAGTTTTAAAAGGCACAAGAGACACAAGACATAAGAGCCTTCAGAATGAAGACTCAAAGATACAGGAACAACTCTGTAAGTTCTGGTTTCTATGACCTGCCTTGAGGGAAGAAGGATTCTAGTCTCTATGGCTATCCTCTGGGGAAAATGAAGGGTCAGAGACAAGAGGACAGGAGGAGGTCAGAGAGAAAGTTTTGCTTCTAAAGCTGCTTGTAAGGCCTTCATTTTGAGGTGTCATTTTCTGAGTCTCAACAAAAATGATGCTAAAATTACCCGAAGAGTTATACTTCAAAAAGAAAGTTGTATATTCACAGTGAAGTTGGCAATGTTAACAACAGTGCAATAATCATTTTTGATTACATATCACATGCCAGATACTGTAGTAAGCACTTAAACTTACTTATTCCTCACCACAGCACAATGTCATGCGCATTGTCACATATATTATTTTACTCATTTTATAATTGAAGAAATTGAAGCTTAAAGAGGTTAAATAACTTGCCCAAATTGGAAAAAAAAAAAGAACAAACTACTTAAGAGGCTGAATTAGGATAAGATTTGAATCCTGGTGTAACTATAAGACAAGGCTTTCAAGGATTACCACGCTGATGAAATTATTTTCTCCACTTTGAAAACATCAAAACATAACAGGTATTGCTATATAACATTGTACATACATACTGAAAAATTGCATTTTCTCAGGGGTTTATTGCTACATAGGAGCTCCAGAGCTTTTTCTTCTTTCACTATTTGCCATAGCTCAAAAACACGTGCATCCTTCCCTGTTTTGCTTAGGCTGCTGGTTACATAGTTTTTCTTAGGATCAGAAGGCCTCTCTCTCCTCCCCCAACCCAATACTTTGTTTTCTTTCTTGTGGTTTTAGAGTATGTTTCATTTGCTGGACAATAGAAAGACCAGGGAAGAAAAGCCAAAGCAGCTCAGAGTTGAATCATTGTCCATCAACATTCTCAGTTTCCAGTCACAGTTTTCTTTCCCTTTTTATTTATGGACACTGATTTCCTACAACCTTTAAGAGAAAAATCCAATCTACCTAGCTTGAAAGGCAGAGTTCAGCTCTGCCGAATACCTCTACTATTTCAAGTCATAACCACAAAGAAGACCTCTGCGACCTGTGAATGCATTTCCAAGTACCTAGTTTACTTTCTTCCAAGACATCCATAATATATTTGGGTTTCAGGGTTTAAAAGCCTGGCTGAGCCAAAGACTACACATTTCTAAGAATCATGTTATTTTGTGAAGTTACTGCCATACCATAAACAGCTCTATCATTTATAAGTAGGCTCATTTTATTATAAGTGGGCATTTAAAACAGTGGTATTTTCATCAGAAATGATTTTGATTGCAGTATTCTTTGAGCTGAGGGAAATTGCTGAGAGAAGTGAGTTAAATTCTTAACTATCTTCATGAAATTCTAAACTCCCTGCTTATATTATTAACATTTATAAACACTGGAGTTTATTGTACTTCTACAAAAGGCTTTCCAAAGCAAGCTGAGCTGTGTTTTCCAGTATTAGTAAGCGTGTCTACATGTTTTGCTGCAGGGAAACACAGAAAGCAAGAAGGGTAGGAGGGTAAAAAAAGTTTGAGAATACTGTATTCCCACGACTGTGAAAACAAACCACAAGACTTGCCATTTCTAATTAAAGCATTTCACTGAGGTTCTTCAATGACCCTGGATTTAGAGCCTTTCTCTTTTTAGCAGTACCTTGGAGAATAGCACTTTTTCTTTTTCTATTTTAAAATTCCAATAGCTTTTGATGTTCTTAACTGGGTGCCTTGATGATAATGTTCTGAATTTATAGTACCTTTCAAGTGTAAGTACTTTACAGGTGATATGAGACTTTGGCTCACTCACCAAAGACTATGCTATCTCTCTAAAGCTGCTAGAGATTTAAATAGGCAGGAGGCAGCTTGAAATTGACCTGTGAGGCCAAGGATATGATCTCATTTCTACTGAAAAATGTCCTGGGAACATCATGGACCTCAAGAGGTCGAGAATTTTAGCTTTACATTCCTTTTGAAAGGCTACCTGTGGCTCTCTAGGGCCCTCCTGGGGCAATGGTCTTTGTTCAGACAAAGACAAGGATTTCATTAATAGAATCACTCCACTTCTCACCAGGGACTATATCACAGTACCTTACCACAATTTAGACCTTTATCTGTGAAATCTGACCCAGTCAGAGTACAAGAGAACTTTGCTTCAGGCAGAAGTTGTAATACACTGGGATTATATTCTTTTTTCCAGTATCTTATCAGATGCTACTTCCCCCCACCTTTCTTTTTGGAGGGATTTTCCTGAATTTCTCCTTAGATACTATGTGAGATTTTGGGTGTGAGTGAAATGAGTTTACTTTCAGATGTCTGTTTTCTATTCATAATTTTTATTTATCAAGGTGCCCTGAAAAGTTTAAATTATACATAGAACACAGAACTGCACATGAGATTCTCTTATTTAAACTTGACCTCTCAAACTTTTAATATTACTGTATTTTCAACAGTGGAGATATGCAAAGAATGAAAAATGCAAAGGAGGGAAAAAAGGTTAAAGTTGAAGTGAAAATCACTTTATTTGAGAGGGTAAACTCAATTGCTTTCTTATTCTGTGATCTAACTTTGATGATCCATTCAATAAGTCTGGCACAACACCTACTAAACACCTACTATATGCCTCACTTCTGCTCTTAAGGCTCACTTCAGGTTGTGTTCAAGAGTCTCCTTGATATAAACTACTCACTAAATCCTGTATCCTTTGAATGCATCAGTCCTGGAAATATACATACTAGATAAAATCCTGAAATTGACTGTTGTGTTGTCCTGATATCTAATACTCTGATCAGCTTTGCAAAACAAATGAACATGGAATTAAACAGAAAATACAAGATGCCAGGGTCCATTCTTGATTTTTTAAAAAGAAAGGCACTAAGTAAATGTTTATTATTTACATAAATAAAATTGAAAGCAAGATTAATGACTCTTTATTCAACAATTATTCCTCAGCTAACTGAATCTTGAACTAGACTTTACCATCTATAAGTGACTCAGTATAGAGTCCTAAAGAGTTCCTTGCTTTAAACTGAGCTGCTCCTTGTTGCTTTTGTTCTCCTTTTGAATTATATCCTCCTTGAACTCATGCAACTTCTATTAATGTCAACAAAATGAATCAACAGAGAATAGACTCCTGTAATATTTGGCAGTCAAGTGTGATTTTAATAGTACAATTTTTAGTTCAACTTTAATAACTGGAATGTACATTTTTAAAATGAGAGTTACTTTGGGGGCTATATTTGAATCCTAATTCTCACTTCCCATTAACTTCTAGTCAAACGTTTCTGTTTTGAAACATGTAATTAAAATATTCAAGATATTTAAGCAATCATTCCTAGGAGAGAAATTTCATTTTCTCTTCTTTTGCCTCTTCTAAAGTAACTGTGTATGTCAAATTCACCGCCAATTGAGCATCACTTATGTATTCTAATACCCTAAGCTCAATTTATTTTTTAATTTCCCCTTACATTTTTCATCACCTGCCATGCCACACTGTAACTTAACATATCCTAATGAGTTCATCGTGCATGCTGGGGCATGAATGAAGTTCCTAATTAAAATAAAGCCACTATTATGAATATATTTCTAATAGTAAATGCTGTTCTTAATCATTAAAAATGATAGTTCTGTACCCAAAGGTTACTTTCTTTCTTGTAGCATAATGAATTCTTTTCCTAGCCTTTACCTTTTACCCAGAAAAATGTGCAGTTTTGTGATCCAATTAAATTTCTTTTTCATGACCTCATCCTTTCAAGAAGATATCTGACATGAATGACCACAAGTGGGAACTTATTAAATGTAACATTTGAACAGTTGGCCAAAAAATAACACACTGCTGTCCAAGGTATTCAGACAGGTAGATACATTTTAAAGGTAATTCATTGGTTGAAACTTAGGGGAAAGCCAATAACGTAGAAAGAAGGTAAGGATTTCTTATGGGTCGTCTAGTTTCCCAAACTGATCATTTAAGTTTCAAATGGCTAGTTGCAACTTCTTGACTATTCATTGCAGATTCTTCCCTGCCCCATGCCCTCCAAGCAACAGCAGCAGACAAATAATAAGATCTGTTTCTAATATATATTGCCAAGAAATATCCAGAAATATATTTGTTCAATATCTTCCAAATAAAATCTGCAAACTAATACTGTGAAGTATATTCATTTATTCAGCCATTCATACAATAAACAATTATAGAGTTAGAGTGACAGATACAGCAAGAATAGCTAAGCATCATAAAATTGATGTAATAATTGTTACTTCATAAGATTGTTGTGAAGTGTAAATGAGTTAGACTTTGTAAAACTTTTATAAATATTAACTGCTATAATAGTTATTTCTAGTAAGGCATTGATACTGATTATTTTTACTGTTTTTTTGTATTGTTTTGCTCTTCCAAAGAGGGATAGGAAAGTAGAAAGGAATCATGGAAGTACAGGATGGAAGAGAAGAAGAAAGGAAGAGTAAGGGGGAGAGAAAATGATAGAATGATAGCAAGCTAGAGATGGAGAAGGAGAGGGAGAACAATAGGGAGAGATAGAGAGAGACAGAGAGAGATTGAGGTCAAGTTGCTTCTCAATGATTTCGCAAGATATTCCTGTAAAATTATAGTTCATAACTAGTTTCACCTGGACAAACAAGAAAAGAATTAGAGAAATAGACCGGCTTAGGGCATTATGAATTCTTTGTTTCCTTTTGGGTTTCAGGTTTTTTGTTGTTATTGATGATTCTTATTTTTTGTTTTGTGGCTAATTAGCAAAACACACTACCCAAACATGTCAAATAAATATTTTCATCCTATGTTAATTATAAGATGACATTTCCCCTTCAATATCCTACTTAGTAGTTTGACAGAAAGGGTCTACTCCTCTTAAATAAGATCAGCTTGAAAAGTTTCCAGAGCTATTCATCTTATAATAGCCAGATTTCATAGTTGGCTATAGTGCTAAAAATAACTTTAGAAGATAATTCATTTAAGGATGAGTATAGTGGAATGCAACAGGCCTCAGCAGAACTTTTCAGAGAGAAAAAGTACAAAAAGGTATATTTCAGAAAACATGTTTTTTCATTTCCTCTATACATTGTGACTTTTTAATGGAACAGAGCATTCTTTTGACCATTTTTGTACATAATTAAATCTAGTCAGTTTTAAAGTGAGGCACTGTAATTACTGACCAAGATGTATCTACCCAATGCCAAAAAAATACAGGTTGTTTTGGATTATGTTGATGTCATACTGTTTAAAAATTATGGCTTTTCTGGGCCGGACGCGGTGGCTCATGCCTGTAATCCCAGCACTTTGGGAGGCCGAGGAGAGCGGATCACGGAGGTCAGGAGATTGAGAACATCCTGGCCAACACGGTGAATCCCTATCTCTACTCAAAATACAAAAAAATTAGCCCGGCCTGGTGGCGGGCGCCTGTAGTCGCAGCTGCTCTACTCGGGAAGCTGAGGCAGGAGAATGGTGTGAACCTAGGAGGCAGAGCTTGCAATGAGCTGAGATTGCGCAGCTGCAATCCAGCCTGGGCAACACAGTGAGACTCCGTTTCAAAAAAGAAAAAGAAAATTATAACTTTTCTGGAATATTCTCATAGTTTTACATATTATATTATAGATTAAGCAGATACAAAGTTGGCTTGACAATGAAATTAGCAAAACATAGTCTTAAAATTTATTATGATAAAAACTATTGAAACAAAATAATTTGAATGAAAACGTTTTAAGTCACATGTGGAGAGACATCACTTCCATAGTCTTTTCAAAAAGGTTGTATAATATTCATAACCAAGATTACTAATATGATACATTTTTTAAATCAAATAAAGATGGGTGTAATCCTAGGTAAACTATACAAATTGTTTAATCTAGTTCAAGCCAGTTTAATTTGATTAGCCTCATTTTCTCCAGGTATAACATGGCAATTGCAACACTTACTTCAGAGGGATGTTAACATAAACAATAATGATTAAGTGTTAATAAACATTTCTGAGGTTTGGCCATGTGCCAGACACTGTGCTGAAGCACTTTACATATGCACCATTAGGATTATATAAGCTGATGCACACAAAGATATATAGAAGCATTTCTGGCATATGGTAAGCACTAAGTTATTAGTTTGTTTCACAAATAAATACAAATATAAATAAGGTTAAATAAGGAAAAAACGCTGCCCTTAGTGAACACATACACTAGTGGGGAGATAGACTTATAAACGGGTAAGAACAGCACCATGTAGTAAGTGTTACTATGTTGATAAAGAATAGAGGCAGCACCGAGGAGGATATAATCAGACAATTTCAATCAGCTTGATTGAAAGGTGCCCTTTCTGTCTTTCCTTCTCCTCCTGCCTTCTCTTTTTCTTCTTTTCTTCCTGCCACCAATCCATTACCTAAACAAATGTCCAAAGTTGTGAGTGAGTAGCAACTTTACAGCAGAAGATGAAAGAACATTCCATTTGCATTTCCCTTCTTTCCCACATCAAGCTGCCATTCCAAAGCTGCTATAAATTGGCATAAGCAGGATAATTATTTAGCTCTTTCTGTCTTACATTTAGTTCTATATTGCTGTTTATTATATTGTGGGTAAAAGCTATGTCAGGAAGATTGTGTATTCGAGCTGATAAAGCAATGGTGTATTATGTGGTGAAAAATCTCTTATAATGAATGAAATTAGCATCTACCAGGAATGTCATAAAGAAATTGGTTAGCAAATGAAAAACTCTGTTTACATCAGTGATCCTTTACACCTTTGACGCTAGTGTTAATGTTCAACGTTCCTTTTTGGGCATTGTATGCAGTCTCCTTGCTGTCTAAATGTTTAGAGAAAGGCTGGTATCAGGCAACATAACATAATTGCTTATCATAGAAATGCTCTTTATATTATAAGAGAAATAAATAAGGGTGAGTAATGAGATTCTAACATTTATTTAGCAGCTATAATGCTCTAGATACTCATTTAAATGTCATTTCATACAACATTATGTTTGATCTTCCCAACTACCTTTAAAATTTGATTAATGAGTAAGTAAGACAATTTATATTCTCAGCACATTATTATTTTCTTTCTTTCATCCATCATTTTATTCCAAAGAAAAGAAAATACTTAGAACTCTGCCCTGGAAGCAATTGACTTTTCTGTCCCAGATTATGCTATCTACCTTGACGAAATCAGACAAAAGCATATTATTCAGTTTTTGCTTGTTTGTTTTTTGGTTCTCTTGACTCTCTGTAGACCATACCAGTTGCTTACTTTCTGTTCCCATATTCCTCATCCCTTCACTAATATCACCTCAGGTAAAGAGTTCTCAGTGCAACTTGGATATCTTCCTAGAAGTATAGTTTTCAAACTTTAGAAGTATCACTTTTATTACGCATAGTTTTATCTGGGGAGTTTGTTAAACATTCAGGTTCTTGGAAGACATCTACAGAGATTCTGATTCATTTGATAAAGGGTGGAGTCATGGAATCTAAAATTTTGGCAAGTACTACAGCCTCCATCTCCATTAACATAAGAGGCCCCTAGTTCTTGCAGAAACATCATTCTACCTGGATAATCCTCTCCTCAACTTCCTTATCATCACATTCTGTAGCTTCTTTAATGTCATCAGGATCAGGTTATTGGTCTTTCTCTCCAAAAATGTCTAACCATTATCCTCAGTAAATTTGATAGTCATTTTGATGCGCCTTCTAATACTCTAGTCTCAAAATTCTTCAAATCCCTTTCAATCAAAATCATTAAAAGCTACATTTCAGATTTTGGAATCATCCTAAATTGTGCTAATACTTTACATTTTAATTTTGAAATAATCCTCTTCATAAAAACTTTCATTCTTTCTAACTTTTAATAAGCTATTTGTTACTCTAACTTTATGATAAAGGCTTCTGTTCTTTAAATTGTCCTTATTTATCTAATCAATCATGATAATAGAAATTTCTAATTATTCAATGCTTACTATGTGTTGGGCCCTGTACTTAGTATTTAATTTACCTCATTTTGAAAATATCCTGTGAGGTAATTATTATTCACCTCATTTTATACATGGAAATGAGGATTAAGGAGATTAAAAAACATATCCATGGACATACAGCTTATAAATAGAAGAAGCTGTATTTAAAACCATGTTTGTATGACTCCAACATTCTTACATTGATTTGCATAGCTTTCTTACTCAACTCAGATAATATGGTCAAGACATTATTTTTTCTCACTTTTCCTAAACTTTCTATGGTACTCATTCATTGTTGCCTACACGCCTTTACTTAACTATGCTTTTTATCTATAATGATTCAAAAAATCAATGAATACATCAGGACCTAAATCTTGTTTTTGTAAGCAGGGTATGGTAGGAAGAGCACTATCTATGGAGTCAGGCAGACCTTGACATAAATCACATTCCAGAATTTACTGACCATGTGATTTGACAACTCCCAATGCCTTGTCTCTAATCCTTAATTTATCATCCACTAGAGTTAATATTATTCGGCACACATTAAATGACAACAATCTACATATGATAGATAAATAATGTCTTGTATTTGATGTATCTGGAACAACACTTGAATATGAGCTGGCACTGAACAAATTCTGGACTGTAAGCTCCCTGACACAGATTCCTGCCTCTCACCCCCAATGCTAATGAGAAAAAAGGTCACATTTGTTGCATTTAGTAGAAACATAGGAAAAGTCCGTTATAGCAGTTGTCAAGACAGCTTGTAGTTGTTGATGTGGTATGAGAAAGAACCTTATATCTTAAATCCATTGTTAAGCCTAATATTCAGGTTTGGATACATCTGGTTTAAGCTAACCTTGACCTATTTGCACAATACTTTCTAAATTAAAAAAAATACTAAATAACTGAGGCTTTGACCTTTAAAAGTTGATGAAAATTTCTTCAATGTAATCACATTTCATTTAGCATATTTATTTAAGTCAATAAGAGTTGGATGTTTATGATTAAGTTCTATATTCATATTTTTCCAACAAAACACATACATATTTATAATTTTCCTATACTAATGTACCAGTTATATTTCTATAGGAATTTAAAATGTTGTTCCATATCTCAGCATGTGACACTACTTGCAAAAGTCAGATCAGTGGTATCTCATCACAAGTGTCACTGTTGAATTCATCATCTTGGGCCAAACTATAGAGAGAATCAATTATTTTTTGAACCATAAGTTGAACACTTGTGAAAGCGTTGTTAAATCCACTGACAAATTTCATATAAACTATATTATACATGGATGATTTTATTTGCCAGTTATGTGATATTTATATGTTTACTGTATCTAAAATTTTGTTTTAAAGATATGTCATTTGGTCATTGCTTTACACTTGTTTTCTAAGTAAAATAGAGGAAGTGATGAGTGCATTATGTAACACAGCTGTAAATGAACATGACTAATTGGTGTATGTGGAACATTTCCTTAGGCAGGCAGGTAACTTTCTTGAACCTCTAATGGGCATCTAGTTTCTCAATGTCAGATTCAATTTAACCAGAAGGCTTTTTGTGTATATAAGGGTCTTGCTCCTCTTTTCTGAACATTTTGTGTCTTCCAAGGTTGTGACACTGTCTTAGATTATTTTTCTCTTGTTATTATGGAACAAAACCTACTGAAATCCTGAAGGCAATATTATATGTTGTTATATGATTGTTCAGGGGCAGAATGATACTCAGTTCCATTAAGGGACAGCCTTTCAATGTCAAGAGACCAGAGGCTTTGTTAAAATTGGACTTACCATCATAGTTCAAAGAGAACAATGTGGCCAATATGCAACCACTATGTGGGAAGAAAAATCTTGCTTTTCATTGCTGGCATGGTTTACAAGAATGATCTAATTCCAGAGAAGATTATTGAGATCAACAATAGCTTGCACTCAAAGGCTAGCCCTTAGGTTCTTATTTTTAAATTTTAATGATGGAATATTACAAGTCATATTTTTAAGGAGGTGAGACGTTATGTTTACATTTTGAGAGTGATATGAGTGGTCAAAAAGAGATAATCTGACATCCTAAGGCTTACAACATGACTGCTTTTGTCTGAGGTTCTACGGGTTTAAAAAATACACAGATACTTTAAAAAATAAGGTGAATACTGTAGACAGTTATACAAAGAAATAACTCTTACAACTTTACCTAAATATATGCCTTAGTTCTGTCAGTTCTTTTTCCTTGATCTGCAGGTCATCTTCTAATCTTTCTATTGTGATAACATATGATTCACTGACTTTTTTCTTCCATTCATCTAGTAAAGAAGAACAAATGAGATTGATTTATAGTTGTGTTTTGCAAAATGTAGACACAGATCATAATATACAAGTAATCAAAACTGTTTTTATTCTAGAATCTACAATACTTAATTTAAATTACTGATTGTGAGTTTAAAATGCAGATGTTTATATTTAAAATGCAATCATATTGAATTGTAGTAATTAAGAATCCATTTGATATTGGATAATATATTTACATAGAAAAATATATTTGACTTATTTCATTTGATTTTATTGCATTTTAATTATAGCAATCTCTAGTTGCAAGACAGTTTTTAGGTTTTAAATACTAGATACTTAAGATATAATTCTGAAATCCCTACATTCAGCAATATTCCAAGTTTTTTTCTGTAACATTATACCAAGGAACTAAAGTCATATTTTTGTAAGAAATTTATTGCTTCCTATAAAGATCTTCAGAAAAAAAAATTTGAGTTCAGATAGTTTTTCAAAGACTTTCACATAATATGCTGCCTTATCTTCTGTATACAAATTAACACATATTCCAATGAGTTGTTAGTTATCAGTAACTGTAATTGAACCATGTTACATTTAAGGAAATAAGAATAATTAGAATAATTACCAGTACAAGTTTGGGTTGGTCTAGATTTATAATTTCCCATTTATTATGTTTCTTCTTTTCTCCAGGGCAGTTCTTCAAGTTATAAGATTCCAAGTTCAAGTGCAGTGACAGCCCAGTTGAAAAATACTTTGATAGTCTGGCTAAAAATAAGCCCAACTGCCAAATGGAATGTCATGCAACAATGACAAAGAACAAAATCATGTGTGCTTTCAAGGGTGAAATCATAAAGGGAACTAATCAGTCTGTTTAAAAGAACTGTATCAAAAATAAATAGCAAATGTTTCAATAGGATTATTTGCTTCCATCAATTATCTACCCGTACATACTTTCATGGACCATTTATTTAACAGATAAATCTAGAAAGTGATTCAGTTACATCTGAAGTTCACAAAAGAGCTATTAAAACTACCCAGACCTTCTTTCAAGATCATTTTCTCCTGAGCCAAAATAATGGCAGTTGGTAAAGAGTGGTAATAGAATGTGAATACATAAATAAATAAATAATAAAAAATCATAATCTCTGGCATATAACTAATAGAAATGAGTGTAAGTTTGGCCTATATAAGAGCTACATAATTATGTTTGTATGAAGAAATTCTCAACATAGACCAAGATTTATACTGTTGTTGAATATTCTGACCATAAGAATCATAGATAAGAATCTAAGACATTAAGTTCTACAAATAGCAATTCATAAAATAATAAATGACAAGAACAATAAGATTAAGAAGATTGAGCATTTGCTGTGTGTCAGACCCTAGTCTAAGTGCTTTACATCTATTTCATTATTTAATCTCATGCAATGCTGCTAGGTAGATATTATTCACAAATTATGGATGAGAAAACACAGAGTTGCTAGTACGTTGGAAGTCTGGAATCAATTATGACCATGTGACTCTAATATCCAAGCTAGATATTATTGATTTGTCTTTCGGAATTTCTCTTTCATGCACCTTCCATTTACTTTATGGGGACATTTCTCTTTGTATGCATATTGTATGCATATTTCTACTGATATAAAGAACCCAGGCTATGATGGAGAATAAATGAGAAACCCAGAAAGAAAACATTAAATTTTTCACTGTATATTTATTTCAGATAATCTTCTTATACCTAGAAAGTATAAACTTTAATCTTCAGATTCACATCCAGAGGATATAGCTTTAACTTAACAGATATGGATTTTATATTTTCTATAGTTAAATGTTCAAACAACTCTCTTTTTGAATAAATGCTTAGGCAAAGTTAGGATTCAGCACATCTTTTGCTCAGCAAAAGTAATCAAAGTTTCAGAGGTAAGGCTTCCAGACTGATAAGATACAGTTGGCGCATCAGGTATCTGGCTTCATAGACACTTTGTCCTCACCTGGACATACTCTCCTTTTCCCTTTTTATCAGTACATGCCTACCAGAGCTGTTAATACTTGCTGTACTGCAGTGGCATCTTGTTACCTTGGTCCATACACTCTACATCCTCCTTGTTTGAAGGTCAGACATCTTCAGTTCCACCAGCTTTCCCTAAGCACTTATGTGACCCCCATTTTCTCAGTTTGGAAAGTCTTTGTTTTGTTCAGGGACCTTCCTGCTTAATCTCTTCTTTCTTCCTTATCTTGAAGATCATACTGGATAGCCTTCTTTAAAAAGCTTGCAATCCCCCAGAGCTTTACCTTGGGAAATAATGCACCAGCTCTTTCTCCTCTTGGTTTCGTAAAATAGTCATGGTTTCTATACTCTGAATCCAGAGGGACAAAAATGGGAGCCTTCGAGAGGACAACTGTATTTTTCTTGATCTCTTTTCTTATTTGTCTCTAATATCTCAGATCTTCCATCAGTGTGTGTGTGTGTGTGTGTGTGTTTGTGTGTACATGTATCTTTTCTACATATGGAGGAAAAATTAGCTCTTATATCATCTTCCATTGTGTTTCTAATTTCCTGCTTGGGACACAAGTCTGATATACTGCTTTTTAGAATTTTTCCTTTTGATTTTCAAGAATACTTTTATTCTCTTAAAAAGCCATTTTACAAATGAAAGCTTTGGCTTTCAAAGGTGTGATTTCTGCTACGAGTTTGAAAATCCAATCAGCAACTCAGTTGAACTCCCCCACATTCTAACACAATACATTTTGCTGGAAAAAAAAATGAAAGGATAGCAATATAAGAAATGCAAAAAATTACTCAAAATATTACCCAAAATATTAACCATTATTGAACTATAACTGTTTCCTGGTTTGAAAGAAACAATCTTTATGGATAAGCCCTTCTTAAGAATTTGGATCTAGGTAATGGTTTGAGGTACTAGAGTAATTTTTTCTGGGTACCTTTAGCCTGATGAAGAAATGCTGGAAAAAGTAAATGGTCCAGGATGATATCCTTGCATTCCTTTTCCAAAGAATGTTGGAAAGAAACAACATAGAATCAAAAAATATTTTCCCTAATACTCAGTATATTTCTGTAAAAATTACTTCTTTCTAATAAAGAGTTGGCCACATACTCTAACTTGAATCCTACTCTCCCCAGTCCTAAGACGTCCAAAAGTGGAGAAAGCATGTTATATCATACATTATCAAAAACACAACTTGATTAAAAAAGCAGTCTGCTTTCAAACTTTAGTGAGGGTAGGTAACATGAGGAGCTTTGTTTAAATAAATAGAAACCTAGGCTCCATGCCTAGAGATTCTGATTCAGTAGATCAAGAGTAGAGTCCAGGAATCTGAGCTTTAACAAGTTACTCTGATGATTCTAATGTAGACGCTACATGGAGCATCATGTAAGAAGCACTATTTTAAGGTTACTTAAAGTGAGATGACTACTTAACAGAAATTTTTTTTACCTTTGAATTTCATGCAAGAGAAAAGAGATAAGTAGAATAAAAACAAAAGAAAGATTACTTCAGATTCTCAAAGAGTTCTATCCTGTGGTAATTCCTGGGGCAATAAATGATTTGGCTGTGCAAGTATAGTCTCATATTTTAAAAGTGATTCACAAAAAATTGAAGCAACCAACATATTCCTTCATAAGTGAATGGAGAAACAAACTGTGATATACCCAGAATATGGAAGATTGCTCAGCAGTGGAAAGAAAGGAACCATGAAAAGTCATGGAAGAACTTTAAATGTATATCACTAAGTGGAATAAGCCAGTCTGATAAGGCTACATACTGTGTAATTTCAACTATATGACATTTTGGAAAAGGCAAAACTATAGAAACAGTAAAAAGATCAGTGGTTACAGGGGTAGAGGAGAGAGAGGAAGAGATGAGTAGGTGGAGCACAGGGAATCTTTAGAGTAGAGAAATATTCTGTATGATACTGTAATGGTGGATACATGACATTATTCATTTGGTAAAACTCGTAGAACTACACAACACTAACATAACTATAGACTTTAGTTAAAATCATATATCGATATTGGTTCATTAATATTAACAAGTATGCTATATAAATGTTAATAAGAAAAATTGTGTGTGTGTAAGGGGAGTATATAATAACTCTGTACTTTCTGATCCTTTTTTGGTAAACTTAAAACAATTCTAACAAAATATTAATTTAAAAAATTATGGAAAAATATAAAATAATGCAAAAATAATACTTCATTAACAAGAGCATTTGAAGTAGTCAAGGAAATTTAATAATTTATAAAGAAAAGCCAATTCAAATACATGATTAATAGTAAGGTTTCTTTCTTCTATGCTTGCTCGTTTCTTCATTAGAAAATGTCAGAACACATTTAGTAAATATTATTTCTTCAACTACTTTGTTTCATCCACATTTGATATTCTACTGAATTGCCTAAATCTAGTTTTAATGCCTTTGTCTTTTCAACTGATTTATCAGACCACTTCTGCATACAAATAGTTATATTCTAATACTCCTTCAATAAGCTTACTTATGTTCTTTCTGCATTACTTTATTTGGGGTTCATATGATTTATTTATCCCAATTTACACTTTTGCATCTGCTATTTATATTTATTTTATACCGATTTCTTTATAAAAATTTAAAAGGATGCTTTCAAAATGAAAAACATAAAAATTGACCTTGACACTTCTACCTTTATGGTTCCAACAGAGAAATGATAAAGGAAATGTATCCCATGAAATCAAACTAATGCACTTGGAACAGTTATTAGCACATTTAAGAGTTGAATTAATTTATACTTTGATAATTTCTTCATTGTATATGTGTCCTTATTAGTATATTTCCATGTTTTTGGGAAGCATAGAGTTTCAATGTGTTGCATCTGGTTGACAAATTAATCATTGCTTTAAACATAAGAAGCTCGAATTACTAGTTTATATTTATTTTTTCTCTTATTTTTAATAAAGATTAAATAATTTGTGTCGAAATAAAATTATTTTAAAAAGAAATTGACTACTGCCTAAGATGCATACAACTATCCAATTGCACACAATTATTTGATTTTCTTTTAAATAATGTGTTTCTGCATTTAAAAAAGCATAATTTGTAAGAGTCTTATTTATCAAACAATTTTCTTTTTTTTCCACTAGAATATCTAAGTTTATAGTATGTTGAATGATTTATAAATCACCATGATGAAACTGAACATGTTGAGGTAATATTCAGATTAATCCTCAAAAATGAGTAGGACTTGATAATACATTATAATGAATATATAATATATTTCTAATATGAAGAAATCAATGTCACAGTAATTTAAAGATGTGTTCTCAGTATCTTTAACTACCAGAGTATATTTTAAAAAGGAATAGACAATATTGCTATTTCTGTGTCCAATAAAATATAATAGCAAATGCAAAGATCTTAGTTTTTCCTGTAACTTCCTTTGTTGGTGGGTAAACATGAAATAAAGTTGATTAAATAATCTAGATTAAATAGAGATAAGAGTCACATTTCTGTAACTGGCTAAAATTTCTTTTCCAAACTTATATGAATTCTTTGAATTATCAGTCTAGCTCTTTACAGATTGATGAGTCCATTTATCCATTCAAGAAATATGTATTGTACCAAGAAATACACAGAGCTCATGGGGCCAGAGATGCACGAGTAAACAGGTAACTGCAATACAATATTTGTCCTATGATGAGATATACATGATTGGCATGAGAAAGTCCATCTATTAAAGGCTAAATTTCAATCAGAAAAAGTTTACTGGAGGAATTAAAATCACCAAATAATCTAAACTTCATGACTCAGGCCACTTCCATTCCTTCTTAATTCTTTCTTCACCCCTCCTAAAAGTTAACTAAACAGCTTAAAAATGATACTGTGTGATAATTAGAGTTCAATTAATAGCTAATTATTGTTTTGGACAAATAACATTTTTAAAAATATTATTTAGAATCTAACGTAATCAACTTTATGTTTGTTTGTTTTACGAATTAGAGGTTTCTCTAATTAGAGTTTTCTAAATCATATAATAAATAAACAAACATAAGAAACTGGGGGGAGGGAAACCAAAATAATAGTTCTATTTATGTAAGAGTTTTCCTTTTTTTTGCAATTTTTATTTTCTTTTAAAAAATTTTCAATTTAAATTTTTGTGGGTACATAGTAGATATATATATATTTAAGGGTCACATGAGATATATTGATAGAGGCATACAGTGCATAATAATCACATCAGGGCAAATAGAGTATCCATCACATCAAGCATTTATCTGTTTTGTTACAAACAATTCAACTAGAAACTTTTAGTTATTTTCAAATGTATAATTAAATTATTGTTGACTATAATCACTCTGTTGTGCTAACAAACACTAGGTGTTATTCATTCTTTTGAACTATATTTTGTACCCCTTAACCATCCCTACACCCGACCACCCACTACCCTTCCCAGCTTCTGGTAGCCACTCTTGTACTCTCTATCTCCTTGAGTTCAATTGCTTTTATTTTCAAGTTCCCATAAAAAATGAGAACATGCAAAATTTGTCTTTCTGTGTGTGGCTTATTTCACTTCACATAATGATCTCCAGTACTATCTACGTTGTTGCAAATTACAGGATCTCATTCTTTTTTATGGCTGAATAGTACTCCATTGCATATGTGTACCACATTTTCTTTTCCACTCATCTGTTGATGGACACTTAGGTTGCTTTCAAATCTTAGCTATTGTGAACAATGATGCCACAAACATAGGAGTGAAGTTATCTCTTTGATAGACTGATTTGTTTTCTTTTGGATATGTAATTCATCAGTGGCACTGTAATTCAGCAGTGGGATTGCTGGATTATATGATAGCTCAATTTTTAGTTTTTTGAGGAACCTGCAAACTGTTCTCCCTAGTGGTTGTATTCATTTTCTTTCCTACTAACAGTGTACAAGGATTCCCTTTTCTGCACATTCTTCCCAGCATTTGTTATTGCCTTTTTGATGTAAGCCATTTTAACTGAGGTGAGAAGATATCTCTTTGTAGTATTGATTTGCATTTTCCTGATTACAAATTATGTTGAGCACCTTTTCATATGCCTGTTTGTCATTTGTATGTCTTCTTTTGAGAAATGTCTTTTCAAACATTTTGCACATTTTAAAATTAGATTATTAGATGTTTTTCCTATAAAGTTGTCTGAGCTCTTTATAAAATTCTGGATATTAACAAATCCCTATCAGATGGGTAGTTTGCAAATGCTTTCACCCAATTTGTGTGTTGTCTTCACATTGTTGATTGTCTCTTTTCTATGCAGAAATTCTTTAACACATGTGATCCCATGTGTTTATTTCTGCTTTGGTTGCCTGTGCTCATGGGATACTACTTGAGAAATCTTTGCCCAGTTCAATGTCCTGGAGAGTTTCCCCAATGTTTTCTTTTAGTAGTGTCATAGTTTGAGATCTTATAGTTAAGTCTTTAATCCATTTGGATGTAATTTTTCTATATGGCAAGAGATAGAGGTCTAGTTTCTTTCTTCTGCATATAGATACCGAGCTTTCCCAGCATTATTTATTGAAGACACTGTCCTTTTCCCAATGTATGTACTTGGCATCCTTGTCAACAATGAGTTCATTATAGACATATGAATTTATCTCTGGGTTGTCTATTCTGTTTCATTCATCTATGAGTCTGTTTTTATGCCAGTAGCATGCCATTTTGGATGCTGTAGGTCTGTAGAATAATTTAAAGTCAAGTAGTGTGATTCCTCCAGTTTTGTTCTTTTTGCATAGGATAGCTTTGGCTACTCTGAGTCTTTTGTGGTTCCACAAAAATATAAAAATCTTTTTTTCTATTTCACTGAATAATGTCATTGGTATTTTGATAGGGATTGCATTGAGTCTGTAGATTGTTTTGGGTAGTATGAACATTTTAACAATATTAATTCTTCCAATTCGCAAACGTGGACAATTTTTTCATTTTTGTGTATCTTCTTCAATTTCCTTCATCAATATTTTTTATTTTTTTATTGTAGAGGTCTTTCAATAGTTAGTTAATTCCTAGATATTTAATTTTATTTGTAGCTACTGTAAGAGGGATTAATTTCTTGATTTCTTTTTCAGATTGTTTGCTCTTTGCATATAGAAGTGCTACTGATTTTTGTGTATGTTGATTTTGTATCCTGCAACTTTACCAAATTCATCAATTCAAGTTCATTTTCTTGTGGAGTCTTTAGGTTTTTCCAAATATAAGATCATATCATCTGTAAATAAGGATAATTTGACTTCCTCCTTTTCAATTTGGATGTCTTTTTTTTTTTTTTTTCTCTTCTCTGATTGCTCTAGCTAGGACTTCCAGTGCTATGTTGAATAACAGTGGTGAAAATGGGCATCCTTGTCGTGTACCAGATCTTAGAGGAAAGGCTTTCAGTATTTCCCCATTTAAAATGATACTAGCTATGAGTTTGTCATAGATAGATTTTATTGTGTTTAAGTATGTCTCTTTCATATCCAGTTTTATGATTTTTGTCATGAAAAATGTTGAATTTTGGCAAATGCTTTTTCAGCATCAGTTGAAATGTCCATGTGATTTTCGTACTTCATTTGGTTGATATGATGTAGTACATTAATTGATTTGCATATGTTGAACCATTCTTGCATCCCTGAGACAAATCCTGCTTGGTCATGGTTAATGGCCTTTTTAATGTGTTGTTGAATTTGGATTGCTCGTATTTTATTGAGGGTTTTTGCATCAATATTCATCACTGATACTGGTCTATAGTTTTCATTTTTTGATGGGTCTTTGGTTTTAGTATCAGGATATACTGGCCTCGTGAATGAGTTTGGAAGTATTCTTTCCTTTTCCATTATTCTGAAAAGTTAGAACAGGATTGGTATTATTTATTTTTTAAAATGTTTGGTAGAATCTAGCAATGAAACCATTGAGTCCAGGCTTTTCTTTGCTGGGAGGTGCTTTTTATTATTGCTTTGGTCTCTTTACTTGTTATTGTTCTGTTTAGGTTTTGGATTTCCTCATCGTTAAATTTTGGTAGATTGTATGTGTCTTGAAATTGATCCATTTCTTCTATATTTTGCAATTTATTGGCATATAGTTGCTCATAGTGGCCAATAGTGATCCTCTGAATTTCTGTGGGAACAGTTGTATTGTTTCCTTTTCATTTTTGATTTTATTTATTTGGATAATTTCTCTTTTTTTCTTAGTTAGTCTGGCTAAAGATTGTACATTTTGTTTATCTTTAAAAAAAGTCTTTGTTTCATTGACATTTTGTTTTGTTTTAATTCAGATTCATTTTTTTTTTTCTGCTCTAGGCTTTATTATTTCTTTTCTACTAATTTTGGTTTTGGTTTGTTTTTGCTTCTCTAGTTCTTTAAGGTGTATCATTAGGTTATGTATTTGAAGTTTTTCTACTTTTCTGATGTAGGCATTTATAGCTATAATCTTCCTTCTTGTTCTGCTTTTACTGTATCCCAAAGATTTTGGTATATTTTGTTTCCACTGTCATTTGTTTCAAGAAATCTTTCAATTTCCTTCTTAATTTCTATTGACCCACTGGATATTCAGAAGCATATTGTTTAATTTCCTTCTGATGTATAGTTTCCAGAATTTCTCATGTTGATTTCTAGTTTTATTCCATTGTGGCCAGATAAGATCACTGATATTATTTCAATTTTCATGACCGTTTCAAGGCACGTTTTGTAACCTAACATATGGTCTATCTTTGAGAATGACCCAAGTGCTGAGGGAAAAAAAATGTGTATTCCAAAGCCATTTGACCAAAGATTCTGTAAATATCTATTTCATCTATTTGGTTCATAGTGCAGATAAAGTTCCATGCTTCTTTGTTGATTTCCTGTCTAGACAATCCATCTAGTGCTGAAAAGTTGGGTGTTGAAGTCTCCAGCTATTATTGTATTGAGGTCTATCTCTCTCTTTACTTCTAACAAAATTTGCTTTATATACCTGAGTGCTCCAGTGTTGGGTGCATATACATTTAGAATTGTTATATCCTCTTGCTGAGTTGACCCCTATACCATTATGTAATGATTTGACTCTTTTTTTAGCTTTTGTATTGAAATCTATTTTTTCTGATATAAGTATAGCTACTCATGCTCTTTTTTGGTTTCCATTGGCGTGGAATATCTTTTTTCATCCCTTTATTTTCAGTCTATATGTATCTTTATAGATGAAGTATGTTTCTTGTAGGCAACACATCATTGGGTCTTCCCCCCATCCATTCAGTCAGTCTGTCTTTTGATTCAAAAGGTTAGTCCATTTATATTCATCATTATTATTGATAAATAGGGACATAGTTCCTGCTATTTTATTATTTATTTTCTAGTCGTTTTGTGATTTTCTCTTCCTGTCTTCCTTTCTGCCTTCCTTTTAGTGAAGGTGATTTTCTTTGGTGGTATGATTTGTTTTCTTGCTTTTTATTTTTTGTGTATCTGACACATGTGTTTTGATTTGAGGTTACAATGAGGCTTTCAAATACTCTCTTATAACCCTTTATTTTAAGCTGATAAAAACTTAACACTGTTTGCATAAACAAATAAGCATGGAGAAAACAAATAAAAACTCTATACCTTAACTTGTGCCCCCACTTTAAATTTTTTGTTGTTTCCATCTATATCTTAATGTACTATCTATGTCTTAAAAATTTGTTGTAGTTATTTCGATTGGCTCATCTTTTAGTCTTTCTACGTAAGAGTGGTTTACACACCACAGTTACAGTGTTATAATATTCTGTGTTTTTCTGTGTACTTACTATTACCAGTGAGTTTTGTACTTTCAGATGATTTCTTACTGTTCATTAACTCCCTTTTATTTCTGATTGAAGTACTCCCTTTAGTAGTTATTATAGGACAGGTCTGGTATTGATGGAATTCCTCAGCTTTAATGTGTCTGGGAAAGTATTTCTCCTTCAAGTTTGAAGAATATTTTCACCGGATATACTAAGGTAAGGTAACGGGTTTTTTTCTTCAGAACTTTAAATATATTATGTCACTCTCTCCTGACCTGTAAGGTTTCTACTGAACAGTTTCAGCCAGATATATTGTAGCTCCATTATATGTTATTTGTTTCCTTTCTCTTGCTGCTTTTAGGATTTTATTCTTTATCCTTGACTTTAGGTGTTTGATTATTAAATGCCTTGAGGTAGTCTTCTTTGGGTTAAATCTGCTTGGTGTTCTATAGCCTTCTTGTACTTTGATATTGATGCGTTTCTCTAGATTTGCGAAGTTCTCGTTATTATCCATTTGAATAAAGTTTTTATCACTATCTCCTTCTCTACCTCCTTTTTAAGGCCAATAACTCTGAGATTTTTCCTTTTGAGGCTATTTGCTAGATTATGTAGGCTTGCTTCATTCTTTTTTATTCTTTTGTCTTTTGTCTCCTCTGTGTATTTTCAAATAGCCTGTCTTCAAGCTCATTAATTCTTTTTTCTGTTTGAACAGTTCTGCTATTAAAAGACTCTCATGCGAACAGGGGAAGCAGCAGAGACTTGTGCAGGCACGAACGACTCTGTCTGACAACTTTGAAGAGAGCAGCGGATCTCCCAACACGGAGGTTGAGATCTGAGAAGGGACAGACTGCCTGCTCAAGTGGGTCCC
>NW_012114688.1:8906902-8911512 GCF_000951035.1 Colobus angolensis palliatus | reverse complement strand
ACAAGTATACATATGTAACAAACCTGCACGTTATGCACATGTACCCTAGAACTTAAAGTATAATAAAAAAAAAAAAAAAGACTCTCATGCATTCTTCAGTATATCAATTGCATTTCTAAACTCCTTAATTTCCACTTGATTTTTAAAAAATTATTTCAATCTCTTTGTTAAATTTATCTGAATGAATCCTGAGTTCTTCTCTGTGTTATCTTGAATTTCTTTGAGTTTCCTCAAAACAGCTACTTTAAATTCTCTGAAAAATTAAATATCTCTGTCTCTGAAGGATTGGTCACTCATGTTTTATTTAGTTCATTTGGCAACATTATGTTTCCCTGAAAAGCCTTCATGTTTGTGGATATTCATCTTTGGGCATTGAAGAGTTAGGTGTTTATTGTCATCTTTGCTGTCTGGGCTTGTTTGTACTTGTTTTTCTTGGGAAGACTTTCCAGGTATTCCAAAGGACTTGGGTGTTGTTGTCTAAGCCATATCTGCATTCAGGGGCACCCCAAGCCTATTAATGCTCTAGCTGTTGCACACTTGTGGAGGTTTGTCTTGATAGTCTTGGATAAGATCTGGAAGAATTCTCTGAATTTTTAGGCAGAGACTCTTGTTCGCTTCCCTTACTTTCTCACAAACTAACAAAATCTTTCTCTCTGTTCTGAGCTGCCTGAACTGGAAGTGGGGTGACACAAGCACGTCTGTGGCCACCACTGGGGCTTCACACTAGGTCTCACTCCAGAGCCACTGCAACCTCTACCTGGCTACCACCTATGTTCATTTAAGGCTCTGGGCTCTACAATCAGCAGGGGAAAGCCAATCAGGTTTGTGTCCTACTTTTCAGGATGGCAAGATTCTCCAGGTCCTGGGCAGGTCTAGAGGTGCCATCTTGGAGCCAGGTACTAAAGTCAAAACCTTGGAAGTCTACCTGGTGTTTTATTGTACTTTGGCTGAGCTGGCAACCAAACAATGAGACACAGTCTTCTCCACTCTTCCCTCCTCTTTCCACAGGGAGAGGAGCCTCACACTGTGACCTCTATCATCACTGGCTCATGCGGAGTACAGCCAGACTACTGCCAATGTTCCCTTAAGACCCAAGGGCTGTTAAGTCAGCTCGTGGTGAATGCCGCCTGACCTGGGACTCAATTTTCAGGGCAATGGTCTCATCTCTAGCCCAGAGCAGGTCTCAAAATGCTGTCCAAGAGCCAAGACCTGGAATTAGGGACCTTAAGAGCCTGCTTGATGCTCTTCCTGACTGTGGCTGAGCTGATACCTAAGATGCAAGGCAAAGTCCCCTTTATTTTCTCTCTGCTTTTCTCAAGTAGAAGGAATCTCTCCCTGTAGCTACCACAGCTGGAAAAGTGCTGAGTCTCATCTGAATCCAGCAAGACTCATAGTCTCACCCAAAGCACACAGCACACAACCTAAGTATCACTGCTGGTTATTCAGGGCCCAAAGGCTCTTTAGTCAGCAGGTGATGGGTCCTGCCATAACTTGGTCCTTCCCTTCAAGGCAGCAGGTTCCCTTCTGGCCCAGGGTATGTTTAGAAATGTTGTCTTGAAGCTAGAGCCTAGAAAGGGTACCTCATGACTCTGACTAGTGCCCTATTCTACTGTGACTGAGCTTGTACTTGAGATGTAAGACCAAGTCCTCTTTACTCTTTCTTCTTCTTTTTGAGAATTTTCTTTTCACTTGTCAATTATCTACCTGTGGCTGTTCCTCAAAGTGAAAAGAAATATATTTTGATATAGGCAGGACAAATTATTTAAAGAATTGAAAAGTGGGACTATATAATGTGGTTGTTAGAGAATCCATAGACATGTAGCTATTATGTAGCAAAATTAGATAAACAAGTTTGCTTGGTTCCCCCTTGTTGACTCAGTGACTAATTCCCTGTTGCTTACTGCAGCCAACTCCAGTGATACAGAAAGCAAGAAGTTGCTGTGTCTGCTACAGTGTGGCCCCTCAAAATTAAAATCAGTCCTGGTAGTTCTTCAACTTTAAGGGAAATGCCATGCCCGAGCCGAAATCATGCCATTGCACTCCAGCTTGGGCAACAAGAGCGAAACTCTGTCTCAAAATAAAAAAAAAAGAAAAAAAATGGAATGTCCTGAGAAGACAGAAGAGCATTAGCTAAGCACCATGTCTCTGAGTTTATGTATGATCCTTGAGTTATTGAGTTAGCATTATGAGTGATTCCACAGGACCAGTACTTTGCTTATTCCCTCCAAGCAGAGAAAGTCTCAGTAAGCTGTCTGTCTATGGTTACCATGATTTTTGTTACATCTTTTCCTATATCTTCTTAATGGCAGAATGGTGATTATAGTTATCATGTACTGTGTTTTTTAACCACCTTGTCACCATTCTCTATAACAGTGGCAGAAATAGCATCAGCAATTTGTGTGTACGTAAAGGTTCATGATCTTCCTTCATCACATTGGCAAGCTCAGCACTCCACCAATCAGAACTAACTTTGATTCAATTGTATTTTGTTTCTATACATTGTATATTTAGTTGTGGAGCTAGACTGACTCTTTTCACAGTTGAAATTTCACATATGTAATCTTTAATATCTTGCATAAAATTTAAAGGAGTGCTAGGAGTTAGTATAATGCTGTTAGGGGTACAAAAACTCAACTTTCATTCATAACCCCATTAATGGGTCAACACATTTCATTCAGTGAATTAATAGAAAGTTGCAGTTTATATGGCCACACAGATTTCTGATTTCTTTTTGCAGAGACTATTGTCTCTGAAGCCAATTATTTATGGGCTTGTTATAGTAAGTAATATTTGAGTGTATCCTCAATGCCAGGCAGACTTTTAATAATAAACCCAAGTTAAGTGCTTCCAATTCAACATATGTCCTCATAGATTTATATCTCATTTTATTAGCATCCAAATAATATACCCTTCCCAACCAGAATTCAAGTTTAGTATCTATGTATATACAAAAAGATTTACATTTTAATTACAATTTGTGAAAAACTTCATGTTTTCCTTACAACTGTACTTCCCTTCTTCAACATGGATTATCAAGGGTAGACTATAATTATTATGAATTTCAAGACCACTGGTTTTCATGGAAAGCCATTTTTGGGAGTTCCCACTACTAATAAGCCTAAATTGTACTTCCTTGTCTGGTAATATGGAGAGTGATTGCTCTAGTATTCTTGCCTTTATCTCCAGGAAAGTCATATTCTTGCTTCAGGATTCAGTTTAAATGTCAGCTCTTCTGAGGAGTCTTTACCAACTTCACGAAACATTTTGGCCATGTTGTCCTTGTGCTCCCATTGTATCTCCTACCCTGCTTTGTCTCTTAAACCCAAAATTTGGTCACATGAAGTTCACACTAATGGAGAAGAAAAATTGTGAATTAATGGACTTAAGCTCAAGCCAGAAACTTTAAAAATGAAATTGTCATCAATACTAAAAGGCAAGTTCTGAATTACAGATCAGAGGAAATAGTACATGCAAAGGTGTTAGAAGCACTCTATGTTGCCCAGGGGTCCCATTGTTCCCATACCACTAACTTTATAATTTAAGGTCACCCCCTCTTGAGGTCCAAAGCAAATGATGCGAAGAGAATTCTAACTGTGATGTTTCTGATGCCTAGGTTTATTAAATCATAATATAATATACTGGATTTGATTATAAATCTTGAGTCTATTTGTTTAAGTTGGCTCACCATGTGTTACAATTTCCTAACTGCTGACCAGAGTTTCCCAGGTTGAGGTCTAGGTCTGATTACACAAATAGTTACCTAAAATTATCACCCATATTTCCCCAATTCATATATACAGCCAGAGAATAAATGATAAGGCCTTTGGTAAAGGGTATCAAGGCATTTGGAAATTGTGTAGGCCGTAAGCACATCAGAATGAGAGATAAATGCATATTATCACATTGAAGTTTTCATAAATCAACTCCATCATTATCTTTCTGAAACTCTCATTGCCCATGATGCTCAGTGCAGCTATATAACAGTCAACTTATTAGCGAACTACAATAGTTATGTTTGGGTCCTCTGAAGACTATACATTCTCTCTTTGATTTATTATATAAAACTCATTTCTTCTACAGAGTCTGGACATGTATTAATCTACAAAGTCACCTTCAGATGATCTATCAGGGCTGCATCATTTAATGCTACTAAAGATGGCTGTTAGTAACTATTTCATTTTGAAGGCTAAACATATTTATATTTGGTAAGTTTATAGTATAATTTTATATATGTGCACATACACTATATATAATACACATGTATACATTATATAAATATATACATATAGAGAATACATATATGTAGTTTAAGAAAGTTGCAATACATGCAGCATCTGTGTCTATTAAGGGATTTACTACAGAATATAGAATTAATGCTTTTATCCCTCCTCCTAGGCAATAAGTAACTTGAATGCAGGCATCTTTGCATTTGAAATAGCCCAACACAGTTCCTGATAGGTATAGATATAAATTTGTTTTTGAATGAATTGAACAGAATAAAATTGAACTGAGCTGAAAGGGATTGAACCAATTGAATTGGATAGAATCCATTCCTTCAGTAAGAGAAATATTGCTAAGTTTGGAAAAGAGGTAAAGTGAAAATAGAGTAG
>NW_012114688.1:8886869-8906852 GCF_000951035.1 Colobus angolensis palliatus | reverse complement strand
GATTGAACCAATTGAATTGGATAGAATCCATTCCTTCAGTAAGAGAAATATTGCTAAGTTTGGAAAAGAGGTAAAGTGAAAATAGAGTAGGCCATTGCAATTCTGCAGACTAAATACTATAGCCTTTTGAAATTCTATGCAAGGAAAATTCACACAAATATTAGTCTTTTTGTTTTCCTCATCTTCCTGTTTACGTAATCCTTAAGAGGTTTTTGCATTACTTGGAGTTGCTAGCATTAGTAATTTATACAAGGGATTTGATGCACTAGCAATAACTTACAAACCAGACTTTTAGGGAGATTTTACAAACTACAATTACAAGAACCTACTCATGATCAACTAAATCAGAATCTGCTGGGTTAGTTCCTTGAATTAGAAGTAAAATAAAACTCCAAAAAGTGGTTTTTGACACAGCTTGTCTATAAGGAAGTATAAGGTAGGGCCCTTGCTTACAGAGTTTATAACCTAATTTGATATTCAAAAATCTAATTTATTTTACAAAGTAATTTTTGATGAGTATCAAATGATTGGTGCAAAACAAACAAACAGAAAAACCTCTGCATGCTATGGAAGAGGAAGAAAGGGCTACAATGGGCTAGTACGGAAGGGTTTTTGAATCTGGCATGATTTGCAATAAGTCTTGCTACTTGTAGATTTTTTAAAATCTTAGTGGGAAATAAATAATAATTTAATATCTAAAATATTGATAAATTAAGAGTCTGGACACAATTTAGATTATACCACAACAGAGAAATTATTAAGATGATGTTCATTAAAATCTCTATTATTGTTTTACACAGTAAACAAATTAAACAAAATTGATGGGACTAAAGTAATTTAAATTTCATCTTGGATTTTTTTGGGGGACTAAAAATTGATGTGGCTAAATTAGGCAAAGCCATAAATATGAAATGACAGAGAAATTATATAAAGTAGCAGCAATGGTAGACACTATGAACAAAAAAGATAAAAAGAGTTACAAAGGAAACATGTAAATCAAACCAAAAGAACTTAGAAAAGCTTAAAAAAAACACACACAAAAACACAATATAATTATTGGAGGACAGAAGTACCTGAAGAGTGGTATAAGCCAGTGTTCTGTAAGTGGCAGAAATACACAAATTATATATGAATTCATGGTATGTTGAAGAAAGTGAGTGGTTTAAACAGAGACATCATTTTATAAAGAATAACAAAAAATTTGCTTGTTGCAAGTCTGTTCGGATTACATTTGAAATGTAATGTTCAATCCTGTACACATCTACCTCATTATCATGAAAGAAAGATCAAAGAAATAAAACTGTTCTTGGCAATGAAGAAAGCGGTTATGAAATATATTTGTCCCATCTAAAGACAGTAATTGCACATATTCTGTAAGCGCTCCTTTAATGATTCCATTAAATTTTCTTAGATATCATAACTGAATAGGAAGCATATTTTCAACTGTCAGGAAGGTTGTTTTTTTTCTTTTCCTTTAAATTTCAAGACACTTTCTAGCACACCATTTCAGATTCACAATGCCCAGTGGCCCTTGCTGTTCATATATTTGACTTTTGGTTTAATGAAGATCACGGTGAGTTAATAGCAGTGCTAGGAACAAAGCTAAAATGTTGTTTCATTTTTACATGTTTCCTTTGTTGAGCTTTATGCTTAACTAGGAAGTTATATTTTGTTTTCATGCAATGAAAATCTTTGAAGATTGTTTTATTGGTTTGGCTAATGTCTGACTATAGACTATAAAATGTGCATTTGTGTACATATTTTGGTTGTTGCTGTTGTTATTTTTCTACTAAGAGCCATGAAAAAAAAGTTTATGCAGTGTAGTTTACTCCATAAACACCTTCTTTTAGTTCTTTAAATCAGATTGATATAATAATATCATATGTGATGTTGTTTCTATACTGTATCAATAAAAAGCCAGCTGTATACTGAATTTTTAGCTCAGCACAGATAGGGAAAAACTCCTGTAAAGACAAAAGTAACTACTCATGTCTAAACAAAAACATTTCCAAGAAATATGTGTTTTAATGAGAACATAAAATATAGGATTAAACACTAAAGTTTTGAAATCTAATTTAAGTTTTTTCAGGTTCAAAGTAAATACTTTTCTGTACAATATTTGTACTATGTTAATGCATTTGTGAAGTTTCTCTTTTCCAGTTCTCTCTTGTTTCAGTTCTACACAGTTCAGTAAGTGCTGCTTATCGTTAAGCAAAGCTATAACATAAATCACCATATCCTTTAATTTACAGTGTTTTATTAGGAAGTGATCTGTGGGAAGACATTAATTATTATTATTTGTTTCCCTATTCATTACTATCCATCAATGTCTAAAGTCAATTTTGTCATTTGGTAGCCAAATACTGGGGCTATCACTCCCATATTACATACACACATACAAACACACACCACTTTCTCTCTTCTTTCCCCTTCTTTGAAATAAATTGTTAATCATAATTTGGTCAGAGGTTTAATTTCTAAGGTACCTGTGTATTTATGTAAATATGAAGTTACCTGCATATTTATATAAAATACTATAAATTAATCAAGTTTAGACCTTTTCCCAAGCCACTCTTACACTTCCATGTGATTTCTGAAGTGACACACTACACTGAGATGGGGTTTCTTTTAGACCTTCCTATTCACTGAGCACTCTCACCTACCAGACTAAGAGATATTTCCTCATCATGTAGCTTTTGTTAGTTTCTTTGGCTGACTATTCGAAAGCCTTACTTACGGTAGCTCTAGCTAGAAACTATTGCATTTTTTTTTCCTTTCTTATCCTCAACTAAACTGGAAGAACCCTGAGAGCAAGGGATAAAATATTCTTAGTGCTGATCAAATATCCTGGCACATAATTAACTTCAAATTGTGACAATTTGAAGTCAGAGAGGGTCTAACACTGGTCTATGTGTTCTATCTACTATAAATGGTGACTTTTTTAAAGGAAATTATGTAGGCTTATTTCCTATTTCAAAAAATATACATTTAACATACTTTTGTCTGCTTATGTTTATTCTGACATCCTCTCTAAAAGATTTAACATGATTTGTCATCTCATAGCAGGCATCATGCTAGGTGCTGAGTTGTCTACTCCATCATGTGGCTTATGTGATGGGTGATAAATGGGATAAGGGTCTAAATGTTTATTTTATTTGTTGTTTTTTTCTTCATATGTTTAGCATTTTCATGATCATTATATTCCATGACTGTAACATTCCTTATAAAATATATCATCTACTAGTACTATCCCCTACACTAACATACCATACCCTCTACCAACTAAAATATAGTGAAAATGTTGGATAATAAGTCAATAAGATAATGCAGAATTAGAGTTATGTTTCACAAAAGTGACAATAATGGACTGATTTTAAATGCTAAGTATAAAAGTCATAATCACAAAAAACAATGAGGAAAAAAAACAATAAAGTTGTATACACAAACCATTTCAGGAAAGTGCTTAAACCCAGAAATACAAGTGGATATTTATTTATATAAGAAATATAGTTGGTATGGAATATGTTTTTGCCCTGAGGAATTCGCCAAAAGCACACACTTAAACTTAGGTTCTAAGGAACCAGAGGGTGGCCAAGTGTTTCCTCAGGTCGGAAATTCTTAGAGGGTGTCCTTGACACATTAATCTAAAGCCTCCTAAAGATATGCCTTTGGATAAGGATCAACTAGAAGTAAATACGTCCTCCTTTATTCCAAACCAAAGAATTGTCAAGCAGCTTGCCTTGCTGTTAAGCAGAGCAGAATAAATAAAAAAAAGAAGGAAGGAAGGAAAAAAGAGAAGGAAAAGAAAGTAAAATAAGGTTCCTGAGAAATTATTGCTACAAAAATACTCACTTTGGATTTATACAGAGCCTAGTAAGTTAGAGAAGCTCACTCTTGAACTTAATCTGAGGTAGTTCTTAAGTGGCAATGCCTCTCTGGTCTCGTGATAGAAGCAAATACAAAGCCTCTACAGGAGAGTCCATTCATCTTGGGCCATGGGAAACTTCAGCAAATAACTTTGCTAAGGACAATGACCAACAAACAAAGTCAATCAAAGATATACATGAAAGCAAAGCAATATAATGCTGAAGAACAAAGATCAGAAGCATATCCACCTTGACTTTAGACAGTAGAATTATTAGATATGCTTTAGAAAACAACAGTGATTATCACATTTAAAGGAAAAAAGAGAAGACGGAAGGTGGGGACAGCAATGATGATAGATGTCCAGAGAACAGGAAACTTTAAAAAGGGACATAGCAGATTTAAATGAAAGGAAAACTTTATGAATTAAAAAATAAAAAATGCTATTTTCATTTCTTCTCTCCCCAAATATGTTGGAGAAAAAGCTTTTAATGATTAAGTTATATTTTCATTTCAAATTCACATCTGTGATTTTAATCTGAAAAAAAAGTATCCCTAAAAACATACTGATAGACTTGACAAAAATGGTTAATACTTTACGTTGTACATTTCCATATTTTAGATAACTAAGCAAATTATTAAGAAGTTATGCTAGCCATGTTAAATCCTCTTTTTCCCAAAATGCTAGTCATTCTTGCTGAACCTTCCTTCTTTCAGATTCCTGGTATTTCAGAGACTAATAGAAAATAATTATATGGAGTCTGCTGTTAGTAATTCTCAAATATACATAGAATCACGGTTTAGTGCAAAATATAGTTAGCATTGGACACCTGTTATTTCTTGACTCCTTTCTGAAACAAACTTATTAGGAGTCTCTGCTATGATGATGGTATATTTTGTGCACTTCTTGGAATAAATAATGTACAGGAATCATTCAAATGCATATTCAGTGGGAAGCCATCTGGCTTCATGTGAATTTATGAATATTTTAGCTTGCTCAGCTAGTCAAAAGTAAAATCTGGCACTAGGGATTATCATGTAGATTTGTGACAGTATTACAAAAAAAAAAAGCTTCTGTAAATCAATGATTGACATATCTACTAAAGTATAGTTTCTTCTTGGATTGGGTATACTTAAAATAAGTACAATATTGCATGATTAGTTTGGAAGTCATAATTCAACTTGACATACCAATGTTTCGTTAAAATAGTTACATATAGAAATTGAACCTTGGAATTGAGTTGGACTTTATAATGTTACTGTAGTGAACACTGTGATGGCACCCATATCACTTCTTCAATGAAGAGCTTATTACCTCAGCTACTGCAAGTGCTGTCAGTAGACAGCTTTCACGGGTCAGTCCCCTTTCACATACTGCCTTATTCCTAAAAAGATATCTTGTCCATTGTATTCCTTATCAATTGGGCACCTGAGAAAAGATAATTGATGTGTGGTATAAATCCTGGCCAACCAGGTTAAACTTGGGAAATACTGAAGTGCTATTCTAGTATCCAGAGCTCCTCTTGGGATTAGCCAATTAAGGCTGTCTTTGGGATTGCATCTCAGCTTCACTTTCTTCTTCTCTGTTTTGCTCTCTCCCCTTCCTTGTACAAGTGTTAGTCCCACAGGCCCTCCTTAAGAATATTTTGCATTTTAAAATACATCTCAGATTCTGCTTTTCAGGAAATCCAACCCACAGTCATTATGTAATCCTGTTACCGGTGGACAGTGACCGGGTTCTTGGCATTTTGAACAAAGAATTAGACAAAACACACAAAGCGAAGAGAGAATGAAGAACTTTATTCCAAATGAAAGTACACTCTACAGTGTGGGAGTGGGCCCGAGCATAGTGTCTCACGGATGCCGTTACAGAATTTGCGGGGGTTTAAATACCCTCTAGAGATTTCCAGTGGTTACTCGGTGTATGCCCTATGTAAATGGAGAGGATGAAGTAAAGTTAAAGTCACCCCCTGGAAAGGATATTTCCTGCCATAGTTTAAGTGTGAATCAGCCTTATGTTCCCTGCCTCCAGGCCCTACCTCTTATCTAAAATAAGAACTTCTTGAGAAAACTCCTGCTAAATTGTCTTTCGGACTTTTTTCTTAAGCCTATTATCTCATAAGAAAATGTACTCTAGTATTGGACAAAATTCTTTATAATGTTGTATGTAAATTTTCTTCCTTGTAGCATCTGGTATAATATAAAACCAACTTCATAATCCTGCTAGTTTCCTCATTAATTAAATTCTGACCCATGTTCACAATTTATGGATTCATATTTTAACAATTTGAGAGTTACATTTTGATAATGAGAAATACAGATTTGAGAATTGATAACACATAGATGCTATGAGAATGGATGGTATTCCAAAGGAGTGAATGTGGACAGAGTAATTCAAACACAAATATCTGTGACCTTCTAGTGATATGAGGGGAGGAAGATAAGGAGAAATCAGTTAAAGAGACTTAAAAAGAGTGACCAATAAGTTAGAAAAAGAACCAGTAATTGGGGTTCCTTGAATCCAGGTAAAGAATGCAAGTCAAAGTAGTAATCAATTGAGATAAATGCTGTTTAAAGGGCAAGAAGATGAGACCAAGAATGACCCCTGAATTTAGCAAAGTGGAGAGCTCTGGAAATCTTCAGAAGAACAATTTTAACGGAGTAGTAGTGATGAAGAGGGGTGCTAAAAGTCTGAATTGGGCTGAAGAGTAAATAGGAAGACGGGAACTGAAGAATGGAAGAATAGACAATGTATTCCAAAAATTTTAGTGTAAAAGGAGCAAAGAAATAAAGTAATCCCTGAAGGAAGTGTAGTCAAGGGTTTTTCTTTTTTTTATTTTGGAAAAGTCACAGAATATTTGTGTACTGATGAGAATAATCCATTAAAGGAGGAAAACTAATGACACAAGAGAAAGAAGAGATAAATGCCATATGTCTACAATGTAAACAATGTGTGCATATCTCGTAATGGGATGGAAGAAGTTGGTCTGAGGAAGAGAAACAAAGTTAGACATAATTTTGGATTATAAAAAAAGTAGCTAGTGAAGAAAGTCTTGGTGATGAGGATGCCAAAGGATTTCTAAGAACAATTATTACTTAATACTGTACTCTGATATGTATCCTTCTCTTTCCTTCCGGCACCTTCCTCCATAGCTCCAATGATTCAGAGAAATTTGCTACACATAAAATTTGTGTGAGAAGGCCTTTTTCTGGAGGGGATATGGTGATGTCCTAATTGTGAGAAAGAGGAAAAGTTTGAGACTCACATAGTGAAAAATAGGTGCTCAGCTCATAAAATTGTGAGAAAATCACATGCAAGTCCAAACAGAACTAACTCAACAGAAATGGAAGCTTACAGACCAAAGTAATTATGAAGATATATGATCTTCAGGAATTTCACAGATATTTGAGAGAAGTTTTTGACATCTATGGGGTTTAGAATAGAGGTTCAACTAACGTTGCCTACATCTAAAGGGAAAGCAAATTTCCAGGTGACATCTGATTATACGTAGCAAATATGAAAAAGGTAAAAAACAACAATGTGGGTGGTAAAGAGATTGCAGACTATCACCAGGCAAAACTTCATGGAGAAAATAAAGTGTAGAATGTCAGAAAGTAGTATGAATCTTTGTCCTAAAAGGTAGTCTTCAGGGGAGCAAAATGGGATACAAAAACAGTACTAAATTAGTGAAGCAATGTTGAGATGGCCACAGTATTCCTTTTTCTTTCAACACCTCATACACCTCAGTGCCAATCTTTTAAATCTTTCCTTTGTAGGCTTTCTGTAACTTTGCCTTCATGTGCAATTATAAAAGTCAGATCATTGTTATTACAGTATACAATAAGGCATTATGGGATGTAAAAAAAACTTGCATTCGTCTAGAAAACAGTGGTAGCTGAACAAGTTGAGAGAGGTGGATGGATTTTGGTTGTGTTTTTCATATTCATGTGTTTTTCATTTCATATGTTTCACTTATTGAAAACAGGATGAAAAGGATGTGGGGAAGTACCTGAAGAGTCATGGAAAATTTCCAGGTTTTTGCCTTGAGCAATTTGGTGAATGGCTGTGTCATTTATCTAGATGAGAAAGATTACCTTACTTGATAGAGAGAAGATTAGAGCTCTCCAAATAGAGATGCCTATGTATTTTTTTCCAGTAAGGGAGGGATACAAAGCAGGCAGGTACATACCTGAATCTAGAATTCAGTGTTGGGTATATTATGATGGCTAGTACAACTTAGGTTTCATTGTAGATGAAACTAGGCTGACTACATCCTGATGAAATAATATGGCTAAGAGAAGTACTGTTTTTGTTTTTGCTTATTTATTTTTATGTTATGGAAAATTGCAGCACGTTTGTAGTCTAGGGATACATAATAGAAGACAAAAGAAACATGGCTAATTTTGTAAATTGCTTCTTCTCACTGAACTCATGGTAAATATTTATTTTGTGTTGAAGAATCATCTGTTGCAACAAGTAAAAAAGAATTACTCTAAAACGTTCTCCTTCCTTCCTCATAGGCTAGCTTCCATAGACAGCTCTTTATTCGACTGGATAATGCTTAATTAGAAGCTCTATCAACTTTAACCAGTCATAATGAGTGATGATCTTTCTTATTCAATTTCATTAAAGATTGATCCCAGTGATATATAATTAGTGCATTTTTAATTTATGACTTGTCAGTGTGCCTGTACATTTAAAATCTGAACTTGGGCCACTTGATCTATTCATAATTATTTCTTTGTGTAGTCCAAGTTTTCTAGTTCTAGAAATATTTGAAACTTCTCTAAAGAACAGCATATTGACAGACATAATTTACTTTCTCAAACCTCAAGGCTAAAAATAATAGGAAAAAAACCACTCACGTAAACTTCATTAAGCAGTGCAACATTTCTAAACCTGCAAATGAAATGAACACTTACTTGATTTCGACATAGTTGTATTTTAAAAGATTTTTTTGCCTCAAGATGTAAATGCCTTAATTCTATTCTGGGCGATGTGACACTCTCCTACAAGGAAGTGGTAAATTAAAACTCACTTGAACCATCTGAATGTGCTGCAGAGAGAAAAGAGTGGATACTGGTAAGAAAAGAAATAAAAAAAAAAATCATTCACATGTGCAGATTACTTAGCTACGATGTGTTGGTTGTAGCAAAGATTTTAAAAAGCATTTAAGGAGGCTGGAGATTCAACAAGCATATCAGTAACATATCATAAGCCAGTGGCCAAAGAATATAGACATTTTAGTTTAGATTGTTTCAGAAATGCACTGAAGCACAATTGAAGGAGTATAATTCTGGCACAGATAGCTAGGAAATGACACTAGCAGATGGATTGCACTAGTCTATAGCAATCAGAAATGAATTGCTGTGTGAATGGTTGAAATTTATGTGTGCGATGGCTAAGAGATTCCTGCAGCCAGAGGCTTCAAAAAGATAGACTATTTATCCGAGAAGCCCAAAATAAAATGTTAACTCTGTTAGTATCAATCAGTTACTTGCATGCACAATAATACTCTTGGGATGAACATCTTCAGACATAAGTGTCAACAATCAAGCTGATGTGCAGGTAGTTGATAATAGTCACTCATTTACAGGCATCTTCCCTCTACACCTCCAATCCTCCAAGTATCAACACAGTAGGAAAATCAGCAGCTTTTTTTATTCCATTTCCCCAAATATTAACCTGACCCAAAGTTGTCATCTACTAAACTACAGCCAAATTGGCAAGTTTGAATGACATGGCAAGTTTGGTTTGTTATGGCTCACGTAGACAGCTCTTCCAGGGATAGAACTAGTATTCTTCAACCAAACTGGTATGACTAGACTTTCATTATGTATAAAAAAAACCTAAGCAGAAGTTTCTGTATATACAGATAAATGGGAGCATGAGGAATGAGATTATGTTACAGAATTTGGCACACTAGTATTGGAGGAAGGAAAATATGACAAAGTTAAATGCAAGGAATGTTAATAATTTTACTATTAGAATTGTGTTCCTCAACCTCAATAGAAATAGGCTTTGTCTAAACAAAATTTAGAGGCACAGAAGACTCAAGTTAACTAGATATATGGTTGCTATTATTTTTCTTGCACTAAGCAAATTAAAAAGGTCTTTAACAATTTAGTTCTTGACACAGATGAAGACTTGATTTAGATGAACAAGGAAAAGAGCATCTGAAATCCTTTAGCTGGTTTTGAGCTACTAAAGAGTTTTCACTTCTCTCCATTGTAATTCTGCTAGGCTAGACTGAGGTGCCTCCAAGGTGCTCAAGTCCAGAAGGCATCACGATGTATGTAAACAGCAACTCTGATTTTGTGCAGTTTACTTAACAGCTATATGTGACAACAGGCGGTTTTGATTTTGGCTTTATTGCTGAATTTGGCAATCTTAACATTAGGAGTACTGCGTAGCTACTGAAGATGACTAGATCATCCAGGGTTGCGGGAATTAATCCTGGATTCATGCCACCAAACTTTTGACGATTTCAGAGTATCACTTGGATTTTTAAAGCTTTATTTCAATCAGTACACAGTGATACATCTCTTTTATTTCTGCTTTGCTTAGAGAATAAATGCCTAAGGTAAAAGATTACCAAATGTTGAATTTTTCTCATGCCCGTGTTGACAGTTATTAAACCATCAATAAGTTTATGGATTATAGTTACAAACAATAGCAGGATTTGACACACTTGAGTATATGATGTAAGTGCCATGATTTTATAAAAATAAAAATTATAAAATGAGACAAAATGTTTAATTTCAAACTTATACATGTAGGTCTTATTTTTCTATTGCTGTTAAAATTCAGAAACAAAACAAATCTTTATTGGGAGAGTAAATGAAAAGCCTGAAAAATTTATTTATTTATTTATTTTTTTTTGAGACGGAGTCTCGCTCTGCCGCCCAGGCTGGAGTGCAGTGGCCAGATCTCAGCTCACTGCAAGCTCCGCCTCCTGGGTTTACGCCATTCTCCTGCCTCAGCCTCCCAAGCAGCTGGGACCACAGGCGCCCGCCACGTCGCCCGGCTAGTTTTTTGTATTTTTTAGTAGAGACGGGGTTTCACCGGGTTAGCCAGGATGGTCTCGATCTCCTGACCTCGTGATCCGCCCGTCTCGGCCTCCCAAAGTGCTGGGATTACAGGCTTGAGCCACCGCGCCCGGCTGAAAAATTAAGATTGTTACAAAATTTAGTCACTTCTTATCAAAAATATACTTCTCTCTCATCATGTACACTACATTCAGGGATTAAATTTAGGAGTGACTTACTTTTTTTTGTTTTATTTTGTTTTGCCTAGACCCTTTTATTGAAACACACATTTAGGTTAGAATCATTTCCTAATTCATCTTTTTTCCTCCACATTTCGACATCCCAGAAAACAGAATGTGCCTTACAAATGATAGTATAATAGCTATTAGTCAGGCAGCAATAGTCATGGAGTTGTTACTTGCTCACATGTGAACTTGGTCATATCTGTGTATATGACTGTCCTTTCAGTTGAATTAGGTACACTATTGGTGGTATGTGTGTGCTACTGTACACCAAGCAATACATCTCAGAGCAAGAGACCTTGATAAGTCCTTTGAACGGAACCATTTCAAAGCAACTAGAATCCATGCATTGTGCAGGATTATGGTTAAAATTCAGATTAGGTAAAATACAGTATTGAGCACTTAATAAACATATAACATCCTCTGAACACTCTGTAAGTAAATCAATGTTAAACAACAGCTATCATATATTTTCTTCAAAAAGAATCTTGAAAAAGAAAAAATAAACACACAAATACCATATTTGAGGGCTTCAGATGTTCACTTCTGGTTTACTAAACAATAATTTTCATATTAACATGTTAATATGACATCAATTTGTGACAAATCAATCACAGGTCCGATCTTCTAAAAACCTGTGATTAAACTGAAGCAAAAGTGAAACTGAGTTTTGTCAAACAGAAGGGTATCAAAACTTGCAGGAGTGTGGGTCTGCAGTTAGGTAAAAAAAAAAAAAATCCAGACATAAGTGTGGTAAGAGCACTCAGGAAATACAGCCTTACCAATAACTCTGAAAGCACAGAAGGTACTAGGTGGACGTATGCATATCAATAGCTCTGAAAGTGCTGAAGAGTTTGAATGTGAAGCTGTAGAAATTTCTTGCTGATATCTTAATATTTTACTTTTTTGTTATTTTATATGTACATTTATTCAGTATTTCACTTTTTTGTTGTTTGATATGTATATGCAAGAGGGTTAAATAAAAATCTGTATTTAAAAACAACTGAAAGAGATCTCCAATAAATATGAAAATTTCAAGTAACAAAGCATTGTGTCATGTTTTATTGTGTTTTTCTTAATGGAACATAAAATAATGGTGATTCTTATAATTGATAGCACTTCAGATTTGGTAAAACTACAATTGTGAACATTCTGAATACAATCTGAACATTTAGTGAATGACAAACACATAACATCCTCTGAAAAATCTGCAAGTAAATCAATCATTTTTAAACAATAGCTACCATTTATTTGTATCTTATCCTTGGGAAAAACTTTGGAAAAAAAAAAACCGCACACACAAGTATCATAACTGAGGGTTGTGGACAAGTTACTTCTAGTTTACCAATTTTTACATTGACATAAAGTAGCACAGACTAGTTATTTCATTAAAAAAAAACACACACTGACAAATCTTTTCTCTATTACACTTTAGTATGAAGACTTTTCACTTATATGCTTATACCAACATAGAAATACATAACTTGAGATCCCAGCCAATTTTTATTTTCTTGAAACTTTATCATCTGTGTATTATCTAAGTTTTTCCATTCTCCTGCCTGCTTCTTGATGTCTGCATTTGGACCAATTATTGTTTCTCAGCATCACCAGTGTGTGGACAAAAAATAAGATGAAAAGTAAATTCAGTTCATTTGGTAATTTCAGTTTTGTTAGAAGGACTGACAGGAGATAATACAAGTAAAGTCTATAGTGAAATTATATGATTATTGATGAATTTCAATTATTACTACGACTTTCCCCACAGATAACTGAGTTTTGTACGCATGTGTGTGTTTTCCTATGGAATGGAACATAAAGGAAAAATTTAAATATACACAAACACATGTTCAAGTGTACAATACATATGTACTTTTAGTTTCATTTTGATAAAATTAATGATATGAATGTTATTATCAATTTCAGAGGTCTTTGTATCTAGTTATTTATCAACTAAAATAATCACAATATATTGGGCACTGAGTGAATGTGTCAGCTATGGATTTGTTTCTGAAAAAGTATTTCTACAGTATTCCTACACTACTATGAACATCTTACAGTATGCCAGTTTTATTATTCAAAATAGAATTACAGTTGAGGAGAGAAGTGCCAGTGAATACTTAGAACTTTACTGGATCAAAAGCCTCAAAAAAGATGGAAAAATTCTAAAGATATGCTTAGAAAATTATCTTTAAAACTAATTATGTGAAAAAACAATGCTCCACAAATCAATCATTATTAAAAACTAAAATACTGATATACATCCAAAAAATATCTATTTTCTCAACTTAGTCTTGAAATATTTTTCTTCAAAATGATTTATATGTACTTTTGTGCTATTATTATTATGCTACAGGAATTACATTAATACAATTTTCATTAATTGAGTTCAGTGAAACAAACAGCCTACAGAAAATACCTATCTCTGGAATGTTACTCAAAAATGCAAAGTGTACAATATTTAAAATGTCTCTAAATCAAATCGCTTTTTAAACTGATTTCTAGAAAAATTTGTTCCCTGTAAGTTATCATGTCTTCTACATCTTTGTAGATAAGCATTTCTTCAACGGACAACAACTTATAGCTATTCAGGCTGAATGCTGACTTATTCTTAACAGCATTTAACATCTTTAGGGATGTTGTAACTGAATCACTCAAAGAAGAACAAACTGGGAAAATGCGTGCAGTCCACAAACTCAGACACGTCTTGTTACCAGAGAACAGTTCCTCTGTAACTTTAAGATTCCAAACCTCTAAGCATGACAGGAAACAGACTCCAAAGAATTGAAGTAACTTTATATCTGACAATGTTTTCACACTCTTTTTCAAGTTGTCTTGCACTCCAAATGCCATAGTTGAATACTTTAAGCATCTATTCATCTTTAAACTTAAGGAACACACAAAAGAATGTGCAGGGAGGGCAGCTTTTGTTGGGATATAAGAACCACTAATAATGCAGTTTTCCCCAACTGAAACATCAGGCCCCAATCTAGAATACTCCACAACTGAGCCAGGTGCTATAGAACATCTTGAATCCAGTATGCTTTGAATGATACAGGATGTTTTGCAAGAGCATTCTGGTATATCTGGAAAGATACTAAAAGTTATGGACTGTAAGCCGAGCTCTGACTTTAAACTGTTATCTGAGGTAAAGTAAAACAAATATTCTTTGGTTGTTCCAATGTGATAAAATTTGGAGTTATTAAGAACAATAACATTTAGTGATGTTCCTTTAAGAAGATGAAATATTCTCTGCCTCATTTCTACCAACTCTGACCCTTCTTTCACGACATTTGATGTGTTTCTGGTGTACTCCACAGTTGCTCCAGGTCCTAAAGCCTGCAGAAAGTCACCATAGGCATCTATTTCACAGCTCAGTGTGCCTATTTTTTCATAAAAAGCCAGTAACATTTTTGCTGATATATGATCCATATAAAATAGGCTATCTGTGTAGACATAGTCAGAGTCTACTTTAAGATCGGCCATGTCACCCCCAGCAAAGTCCTGTTGACAAAAAATTCCAGGTCTACACACAGCATTAAATTGATACATCTTTTCTATGCTGGGCTTATGAAGGAAACGATGGCAAGATCTGTATTCAAGGTCTCTATGTTTTAAATCATCAAAAGGATCTAAGACAAATACTCCATGTGTGGTACCTATTGTCAAACTAGAAGGATGAGCTAAAGCGGTAAAGCCAGGTTTGTCAAACCTAATAAACTCAAATTCTCCAATACTATAAAGTTCAATATCATCTGCACAGGTAACCAAAATTCCAGGATTCATATGTAAGGGGAAATCAATGTACATGGCTAGTTTTAATTCTAGCATCTGATAAATGGGGTTACCAAGAGGTAAAGCAGTGAAAATTTTTCCCAGAGCACTTGCATTTGGAAGTCGTTGACTGTAGCCACCTATAAAATTAAAACAAAATAACCATTTAAAAATGTAGTATTGTTTATAAACTTTTCAAAACCCAGGGTTTAATAACCTGTAAGTTACAAATCAAAATATATTTAAAGATATTTAATATATACCATGTGTTACTGTAAATCAGGAAAGAATAATGAAATCCAGATTACAAATTCAAAGAGAAATTCTCTTGTTGCCATTTGATATACCACAATTTTAAAAACTATAGGTCAGGAAAAAATTTAAGTATACCGTAGAATCTGTGAAATGTTTTGAATTACATGTATAACAAACAAGAAGGACCATGGCCCAAAACATGATGTTGTATCTACATTTTTTTTTTTTTTTTCTGAGATGAAGTCTTACTCTGTCACCCAGGCTGGAGAGCAGTGGCGCGATCTTGGCTCACCGCAACCTCTGTGTCCCAGGTTCAAGTGATTCTCCTGTCTCAGCCTCCCGAGTAGCTGGGATTACAGGCGCCTGCCACCATGCCTGGCTAATTTTTCTATTTTTTAGTAGAGACGAAGTTTCACCATGTTGGCCAGGCTGGTCTCAAACTCCTGACCTCAGGTGATCCACCCGCCTCAGCCTCCCAAAGTACTGGGATTACAGGCGTGAGTCACTGTGCCCAGATTGTATCTACATTTTAAACAACAAATTTCAACCAGGTTTAGACTTCTAATTAAGAATCTACTTCACAGAAAATAAAATTATAGAAAACTAATATACTAATGCTAAAATACAGTCATTTGCTTCTTTATAACATTTCGCTCAAAGATGGACAGCATATATATAGGTTGTCCCATAAGATTATAATGGAGCTGAAAAATTCCTGTCACCTAGTGATGTTGGAGCTATTGTAAAATCCTAGCATAATGCACCACTCAAGTGTTTGTGGTGATGCTGGTATAAACAAACCTACTGTGCTGCCAGTTTACTAAACTATAGAACATACAATTATGTATAGAATACAATACTTGGTAATAAATGACTATTTTACTGGTTTTTGTGTTTACTCTACTAGACTTTTCATTGTTATTTTAGAATAAATTCATATGATATATACAAAAAAAAGTTAAGCATACAATGGCCTCTGGCAGGTCCTTCAGCAGGTATTTCAGAAAGCAGCATTGTTATAGGAGATGACAGCTCCTGAACTCTAGTAGGACTACAGAGGTAGAAGACAGTGATACTGATGATCCTGACCCAGTGTGGGCCGAAGCCTACACTGTTTCTGTGTCATCATTTCTAACCAAAAAGTTTAAAAGGTAAAAATAAAAACAACGGAATAAACCCTAATGATATAAAGAAAATATTTTTGTACGGCTGTACAGTGTTTGTAAGTTGAGTGTTATTACAATAGAGTCAAAAAGTTAAAAAAATTAAGAAGTTTATAAAGTAAAAATGTTATAGTAAGCTAAGGTTAATTTATTACTGAAGATCAACAATACATGTAAAGCACTTGGCAGCACACAGTATATTGTTCCACAAAAAGGAGCTAATAACTTTCTATTTCTTCTTTTTTCAAAGACCAGTCAATAGTAAAGTTTAGTACTAAGAATTATCTATTTCCAAAAGCAAAAATAAAAAAAAAATCTATGCATTTCCTGGTATCTAATTTAATTTTTACTAAACTGATAATAATTATTTTATTAAATAAAATTGTAAATTAGATTTTTTTTACACGTTTTTAGTCTTCAAACCAGAACTTGGATGCTTTACTTTGACATCATCTTTACAAAGAATCATTGTTTTGTATGTAAATCATAAGAATGAGAAAGTGCTTTGGAAGCCATGTAGAGAAACAACTCTAAAATACCTGTCCCTGGACAGGTGTCGGTTCATGACAGTTTTCATTAATCCCTTAATATACAGAGAAAAACAACAAAGGTTTTCATGTAACCAAAATTTTCGCACAACTAAATGTATTCAATTTAAAAGGTTTCTTTATTATGAGGCTATGTCCTTCCTACTTTTCTGTTTTAAAATGTCTTATTTTACGTGTGTGATTTCTCTCTTACATATTTACTTGTTCACTCCGTATATTGTCACATTTTCCTTTTATTTTTAAGCATTGTGGCCTCTGGCTACCAATAATCACACAAAAATGCAAGATAACAAGTACTGGCAAAAGTGTAGTAATGACAGTGTTAAACCAGCCTTCCCTCAAAGCAAGAATCCCCATTAAGGAAGAAAGAGCATTAGGTAAAATAGCTAATGCATACTGGCTTAATACCTAGGTGATGGGTTGATAGGTGCAGCAAACAACCATGGCACACGTTTACCTATGCAACAAACCTGCACATGTACCCTGGAACTTAAAATGTAAATTAAATTTAAAAGAAAAATCCCCACTAAAGCACTCCTGGGAACTATTCATATTTGAATGAGTTGTCTTAGGAAAATAATTTTCTATATACATATCCAAAAGAAAACAATATTCATAAAAGGTTGACGATATATGTGATCTACAATTTTACGAGTAAAATTTGTGAAAACCACTATACTACTTACAACCTAAAAAAAAATCATGAAAATCATGAAATATTTGTTTTCAAAGCAGAATAACTTCAAAGATTTTTTTTAAAAAGAAGGAAAGTGTTTGCAAGACAGAAAAAAGTCTCTAAAGTATTGAAGGTGAAAGACTAAAAAGAAAATGTAAATTAGTAAAGTATAACATTACCAGAGTGAATCAATAGGATGGTAAAAGAATTCCATTTATCTCCATATAGCTTTTCCAAACGTTGAAGGGCACAAAGTGTTGATCCTCCATTTCCTTAAAAACAAAGTTTAAAATACACAATTTATTTAATAGAAACCTACTAAAACTTTGTCATGATGGTAAATTTAGGTGTTATATAACCTTGAGGATTTGCCTTTCAGGAATAATTAAATAGATGGACACCAAAGGTATTGGCAATAGAACAAAATTAAAAACGTCTCATAGCAAACAACCAATCAATAAATTAGCAATGAAACCCAGACCACAACCCTCAGTAATAAATGATGAGGTAATATTTTCCCCAAAATAGTAATTATAAGAAAGAAGAAATAATAAATTACACAATCTGTAACATTAGAAGACTGATAAACATAAGCATTCATACAGAGTTACAAATCACAAAGCCCATTTAAATAATTCTCCCAAATGACACAATCAACAACACAAGTTAAGAGTTCCTTTAGAAAAAAAGATTTTTAGAATTTGAATTCCAAAAAAAAAAGTCTTAAATATAACTACCACACTAGTTATCTTGGGCCAGTTATTTAACTCTCAGTACCTCAGATTCTCATCTACGGAAATAATATCATGCCTGTAATCCCAGCACTTTGGGAGGCCGAGGCGGGCGGATGCTGAGGTTAGGGGATTGAGACCATCCTGGTTAACACGGTGAAACCCCGTCGTCTCTACTGAAAAAAACAAACAAAAAAAAACTAGCCGGTCGTGGTGGCAGCCGCCTGTAGTCCCAGCTACTTGGGAGGCTGAGGCAGGAGAATGGTGTGAACCTAGGAGGCGGAGCTTGCAGTGAGCCAAGATCGCGCCACCGCACTCCAGTTTGGGCAACAGAGCAAGACTCCATTTCAAAAAAAAAAAAAAAAAAAAGAAATAATAAGAGTACTGACCTCATAGTCGTAAGGATTAAAATAACATTGGCTAATTAGAATAATGCTAATGTCATTTACAGATATCCTATCTCTGGTATCAAGAGGCTTCAACTTTAAGTATCACATAGAAAATAGCCTTCAGAAAACCAGCATTTATTTCTATCTGCAATGGAAGGTCAAAGGGCAAAGTTGACCTAAACTAGGGCTTTCAAATATGTGTATTATGATATTTAAGCCATGTGACAGTGTTCTTTTGCATTATATCCTCAAAAGGCCAAGAGTATTTTTTCCCACTACTTTGCTTTCTTCATGTAAACTGCTGGAGGAACTTTGGAGTGGAGAGGACCTTAAAAGCTCTACTGATAAGGTCCAAAGAAGTATTCCTATCTGAGTAGTGTAAATTTCATAAAAACTAATAAAATTATCTTTTAAGTAACATTCTGGAAGTTTTTCAAGGTAAGTCATAATGGGTAAGAACAGTTGCTATTCCTTTTATCTTTCTAAAAAAAGTGAATTTATGTTCAAATTTTAAAGTTTATAAAGCTGTGGGTAGAGATATGCAGTTTATACACTGTAAGTCACAGAAAAGCTTTTCTTCAATGATTATTCCGCTTAGGACCTATATTATAAATCTGATCATAAAGCGCATACCAATTTTGGCTCCATCAGGATCTACAAAAACGTGATACTGAACTCCAAGGGGTAACTCCTTTCTTTTCAGCTTTTCTGACAGCTGTTGGTTGTAAGCAAGTTCCTGTTTTTCATCAGCCGCTGTTATTGCAACTATGTCCCAGAATTCTCCAGGTGCTACCAGTTTGCCTATTTGGAAAAGGCAAGCAAATGACAATAAAAATTATCAGAATTTTCTAGTTGCCATAGGTTTGCCTACTTAGAAAGAAGAAAAAGAAGATAACATCTATTACCATCTTCCAAAATGTATCTTTGGCTTTTGAGAGTTAGGGAATAATCAGTGGTGCATTAGTATGATTCAAAATAGTTACAATGAGGACTGCTCACAAGTTCCTTTTTTTTCTCTCTTTTAGATCACTCCCTCCTTTTATGGTCTACAATCCAATTTAATTATAAATGCTGAACGATATAATGTTTCTTGATTAAGAGAGCGACTTTTAACTTGCCAAAGACTATTGCCTCAATTCTTCAATAAGAAGAGGAGACAAACAAATCTCCAGCGTTGCAAATCAATTCTTACGTATCAGGGACATTTAGTGTTAGGTGACTGAGACAGACACAACCCAGGCCGGGCGCGGTGGCTCACACCTGTAATCGCAGCACTTTGGGAGGCTGAGACTGGCAGATCACGAGGTCAGGCAAT
>NW_012114688.1:8846631-8886802 GCF_000951035.1 Colobus angolensis palliatus | reverse complement strand
GGGAGGCTGAGGCAGGAGAATGGCGTGAACCCAGGAGGTGGAGCTTGCAGTGAACCGAGATAGAGCCACTGCACTCCAGCCTGGGGGACAGAGCGAGACTCGGTCTCAAAAAAAAAAAAAAAAAAAAAGACACAACCCAAAGATCCATTCCATCAATGCTGCTGTTTATAAATGTGGGTACTTTATTTTCTATTACTTTAAGATACACCATGCAAACTTACATAGGCTGTTAGAACATAAAATTCTGGATAACAGAAAGTCCCAACTCTCTGATGACATCTTTAAAAGACAGTCTGCACTTTTAGTAGACAGTTTGAATCACTTTATTGATAAACAAAATGATTTATCGTTTTAATTAGTTAACAAACAGAACCTGTCAGCTAGAATCTAATAGTACTGAACATTTTACTGTTATCCAAGTATTAGTCCCAGTATTTTTTAAGCAGTCACTGCATCAGTAACCACTTTTATTAGCCAGTTGTACGGGGATTAAGTGGCATAGCCAATTTTTTGATAACAAATTTCTTCCTTTTTTTAATCCATAATTCCTCCATGCTCTGTTACTCCCTCAACAAACGTTTACATTACAGAAGTAGATGAATGCAATGTAAACAGTGAAGTTTACATTAGGGAGTTGGGATCCACTCACAAAGGTAAAAATACTGTGCTTCATATCTTTTAGATTTATTTAAAGTAACTTTTATTAATGAGCTAATCAATGCATAACTGCACCAGATTTTCTTTCTTCTTCTTCCTCCGCCCTCATTTTAATATCTATACTACTAAGAGTAAGCAACAAGCATGTCAAGCAGGGACAATGAAAAGAATAAAAAAACTCAAAAGGATTATTAGCTAGCTACTCCTGGGGGGCGTCACAGGCCTGCAGATGAGAAGCAGACGGGAAGTGACAGTCCAACAAACCTCCTGGCACGCAAAAGCACCCTCCCTCTGCATTGCCCAGGAGAACTCGGATGCCTTCTCTGGTACCTCTCAGCTCGGAAAACCTCCGCAATTTTCGCTGGGTGGCTTCTCGCAGCGATACTTCCGGAGGGTCCCTAGCAGCTGCCATAGCCACACCTTCCCTGAGACCGCGCCGCACAGCACGCATGCGCTCTGGGCTGCGCCGCGGTCCGGTTATTTCTGGCCCGCCCCCTCCGTGCGTCGTCACGTAACCACGCCCCGGAGCGCCTTAGCTGGCTCCCGGAAAACCATGATGTGGTGAACCTGGATCGCGTCTTGTTTCCCTAGCAACGGTCTCCGGAGCAGATGGCCACCCAGCGATTTGTCTGACTCTGTTGGGTCTGGGCCACTTGTCTCCAACTCATAAGGGCTTGCTGCCCAGTTGACCCGGTGAGTGGTTCAGGTTGGGTTACACAATTGTTAGAACCGACCCGCTAAGGATAAGGCTAAACTACAGTCTAGTTTCCCAACTTTCACATCAAAGGCGATTCCTCCTAACTGGTGATGTGTTTCAGCCTGGAGCAGTTCCCCAGGAGATCCTGATAGAAGATCTCCCCCATCTGTCATTTCCCCCCGCCACCCCAGGTCATCTGGAGCCATCTGCCCCCAACCCTGGGTCATGATAACGTACACAGTCTGAATATTTAAAATCTGTTCTTTTTGGGAACCTTAAGTTTGTGGTTCCTAGAGAGTGAGCCGCCTTTGGAAATTGTATAAAATTCAGTCCGCAACCAGGCTCCAAATATTTTTGATATTTTGGTTTATTTTCTGTCATTCTTTTGTATATGCAGATTAATCTAGAATGTTCAATAGCATTCTTAAAAATAAGTCAGTCTTTTTAGGTGTATTTTGGGTAGCTATGTAGAGGTGTTCCTGTTGTAGAACACCACGTTTATTAGTTTTACAGATCATCTTTACACAGAAGAAAACTGAATCAGAGAATAGTGACTTAGTCAAGCTATCACAATTAGAAATAAAAGATTTAAGAAATATATTTCAATCCCAAACCCAGAAATTGTACTATTTAATCATACCGTTTGATTTTTTGAGCAGATTTGTCTTATCAAGGTCTTCATTAGGTACATAGGCATTCAGGGCACCATAAATTTACTTAGTTTTTCTTCTCAGACTTGTTATACAATCGTGTTCTAATAGTAGAAGCATTTGGATAAAATGGCAGATTAGATTACTCTTTCATAGTTTTATCATTTAAAACTTTTCATTAATTAAAAAACGGTATCTTACTGAAGAACATTTAGCAAATACAGAGACTTGAGTGAGAGTAACCAAAAGAGAAGGTAGCGAGAGAAGGTCAGAGAGGGAACAAAGGGCCATAGAAAGAATTTTGGGTTTTACTCTTAAGGGAAACAAAGCCATTGCAGGGTTTTGAAGTGATGTGCCTTATGTTTAAAGAGATCACTCAGAGATACGAGAATAGATTATAATGGGGGATGAGGCAATGATAGAAGCAGGGAGACTTGCTTGGAGGCTACTCCAATGTTGCAGGTGAGAGTTGGTGAAGTCTTGACCAGGATGGTAGCAGTGGGGATGGTGAGAAGTTGGTCAGATTCTGGATGTATTTTTAAGACAAAAACAATAAAATGTGCTGATGGAATTAATGGGTGTGGACTGTAAGAGAAAAAGAGGAATCAAAATGACTGCCTTGGGATGGCCATCAATTAAGATGGGTAAGTTTCTGACTGAGGAAGATTGTTGGGGTAATAGAGTACAGAATTTGATTTTGGACATGTGGAATAAACAGACGTGTGTGCAGTGAATACGTAAGGGAAGTTTGTGTGTATATGTGTCTGTATGCATTATACATATGAGTCTAGAATTCAGGAAAGAGGTCTGGGCTAGAGATACAATTTTAAGAATTGTCAGCAAGAAGATAGAATTAATTTTAACTGTGGAACTAGGTGAGGTCCCAAGGGAATGAAGGTCAGCAGAGCCTATATGTCTGGGGTCTGTATATTCTAATAAGGTGAAATAAACAAGAAGTAACCAAATAAAAACATCCAGTGGTAACAGTTGTGAGGAGACAAACGGAGTGATGTGTTAGATTCTATCCTACAGAATATTAAATAGAGTATTTCTTGGATCTGGGATGGTGTCATACAGAATATTAAATAGAGTATTTCTTGGATCTGGGAAAGATAGCCATAGAAATGGGAAATTATATTTTCTCAATATGACTATATCATACAATCAAAATTTGCTGGAAATAAATATACCATATTATCAGCTATGGGTTCTGTTCTCTTTTCTTTCTTTTCTCAAATTTTCATTAATATTAATTTTTAAGTAAAAAAACTAAAAAACACTGTATATATGAGTAGGAGTAAATTTCCATGGCAGTTGATTGTTGGGGGCCAAAAAAACTAGAGATTTTATTTAAGTTCATATTCAATATAATGAAACAGTGCGATATGATTGTTTAACATCTTAAGCTACTAGAGTATTATTTTACTAGAGTATTTGCCACAGAGTTTTTCCATTTATCAGAATATTTTCTATTTATCAGAATATTATTTTACCAAAGTAAAATATATCAATCCAGCCAAGCTGTAAGCCCATTAATTCTGCACAAATCGAACACATAGGAAATAATCTATTTAGTTTTGGATTCCACATTTTTAAAAAGACATTGAACATACTAGACTATAATAAATTGAAAAATTATATTCTGTGGAGGCATTTGGGCTTTTTATTTCTTGGAGGAGAGTAGAGAGTATCTGAAGAGCTGCCATAAGGAAGAATGAGATAGATTTTTTTAAACAACTTTATAGAGGTACAGGTTTAGAACATTTTCATCCCCCCATTAAAATGCCTTCTAACCCATTTACAGTTAATGCCAGTTAGATTGTTTTTTTATTTCTACAGACATAACTATGACTGTTGTGTGGAAATTATAGAGAAGCATGTTTTAATTTTCCCCCCTTCTTTATAGGAGGAAGTTGAAGCCAAATGAATAGGGTCCTGAATTATGTACTGTGGAGCTCATAGTGCATACTGTGGTCAGGCCAACCTAGGACTGTACTTGTTTCCAGTCCTTGTTCTTCATGGCTCTGTTTAACCACTGTTTTCTCCTGCTACCCTTCCTGACATGCAACAAAAGCAAAACTTCTCTTTTTGCAGTTTGTTTTATTTGAATTTATTTACTCAGCTAGCCTGTTCTCAAGTTATTTCTTAAATATTTTTTTTCTCACCATGCCCTGTTGGAGGAACCCTCACACCCCTCAACTTTCCGTAGTGCAAGGAAACATTGTCCCACCCTTGAACTTTTATTATACTTCTTCCCTTAGTATTTTGTGGAATTTTTTTTTTTTTCCAAATGGAGTTCCCCAGTAGTGTAATCATAATCTACTTTGTCCAAATACCAGCATGAGGTTTCGGGGAGGGGAAAGGGACAGGGAGAGGGCAAGTACTTGAAGAATATAAATTAGTAGAGTCAAGAATTAAATTTTAATTAATGTAATACAATATTTATGACACTTAAGAGAAAGGTATTAATGGCTTAATTTTAGGAGATCCAAAATCTGTTCTTGAAAACTAACCAAGTAGTGTTTTGGGCTAGAAGAAATATTTGTTGTGCTAATTTCCTTATTAAGAGGTTGTGATTTTTGTGCAGATTATTTTCTGTGAATGTTTTTATTAATTTTGACTGTTTAATATCCATCTTCTGGCTCACCACCTTTTAGTTTTTTAGGTTTATGCTTTTGCAGTTTCCAAATTGGAATAAAAATACAAACTGAAAAATGATGTCTCACAAAAGCTTTTTTTCTGAACAGAAGTATATAACCTTCTAAAATTTAAAAAGCCAATACATTTAAATAAAAAAGTTATAATTACAAATGAATTCTGATTCCTTGTTCTGAATGACTTTTCATGTCATTTGAAAACATATAGAATATGCCATGAAAATATGTTTTGTGCTATCAAGATTATTTATATTAACTTAAACATGCACTGTATTCTATGTTCATTTTCCAGGACACATGTACTGGTCTGACTGTTCTACTAGACTCTCCCCTTCTTAATTTTTAAAATATATTTTTTCTGTGATATAAAATCATGGCAATTCTTTTATATTTTTAGGGACAGGTTTTTTATTTTTAGAGACAACCTTTCACCCAGGCTGGAGTGCAGTGGCAGATCATAGCTCACTCCTGGACTCATGCATTCTCTTGCCTTGCCCTCTCAAAGTTCTGGGATTATACAGGCATGAGTCACTGCACTGGCCTATGGCAAATCTTTATTAAAATAGTCATTACTTAACAAATCTGTTATCAAAATAAAGAGTATTTAAAAAATATAATTTCTATTTTATTAATAGAGATGAGCTTAATGTGTTGCAGATATTCTAAACTAAAAATAAAGTTTGTAATCACAATATGTATAAAATATTACCTATTGGAATCCTTACAATTAGATTTTCTAAAAACTGAAACTTTTTATTCTTTTTTTATGATTTGATTTTATATGCAGATATCTTAACAGCTGTTGTGATAATTCTGGAGTCCAGTATTCAGATTTCCATTTAATATTATAGTTCATGCTTATAAAATAAATTACTTTCATGTAGACCATCAAATCTAATATTTTAATATATTACTTAAAATAATGATGATCTGTCTTCCTAGTACCTAAAAGGTTCAGCGCATAAATTTTAAGTCTAAAGGTACACTCAGCAAAGGCTTTGAAAATTTTCTTTTCAATATTTATTATGTATCACATTTGGAAAAGAAATAAATACACAAAATAAATATTTTTTACTTCTTAATATTTAAATATATTCATGAGTTATAACCTTGTATAGTTACACTTAATGTATTTGTCATCAAAGTTGTGAGTAAAGATGAGGTATAACTGATGGGCATTTTATTTTATAGAAATGGTTTATATAGTGTGATTAAAATGTATGATAATTTTAAAATTAGTACTTTAGTTGATACAAACTAAGGAAAGGTTTACTGATAATGGTACTGATTTATTTTTAACTGCAGAATTTCTTTGAAACTGTAGTTGGAGCCTTGATACTTTCTGTAATGTGTTGCTATACTTAATTTGCCTTTGAACATTATATTATTATTTGAACTTGATAATTTACAGATGTGTATATACATTTCACAAAATAGTTATAAAATTATCAAAGTCTAAAATGAACAAAAGTGACTAGATTCCTCCTCTATGTGCATATTTTAAATTTGCAACAAGTGGTAAGGGGCTTTTAACTTGGTAGAGGAGGATATATCAATTGCAGTGGTTTTTAGCTTCCCTTGGTAGACAGTAGAATCATATGGGCCCATAGCTGCAATGATATGATTCAGGGGATATGCTTTGGGGGCCTGCTCATTTGAGTTATTCCAGTTTTCAATGTACAATATAAATAAATAATGAGAAACAAAACTGAAATGCTCCATGTGGTAGTTAAAATATGAAAAATCTCCAAAATGATTGGAAAGTTTGACAGAATATGTAGCTGAATAATATGAATAACTGACACATACATTATATTCTGACTATAGAATACTAATTTTCTAATAAAAAATTTATTTCTGTAATTAATCATGTTAATCTTTCCTTTTAATAGCAATAACCAGGTATTAGTATGTTCTATTTTGTAATTTGTAAAATATTAAGTTTGTTTATATACTGGCAAGTACATATTGTTGGCAGAGGTGAATATTAATAGAGAAAAAGAATATAAATTAGTATAGTGTATGGGGAAGACTGCTTATAAGATTAAATTAGTGTTCATATCACATCAGCTAAAAAGAAACTAGTTGAGAAGAGTTTAAAATATTGAATACATATAAAACAAAAATCAGTTAAGAGGAACTGAAAAATATGTTTTCAGACACCTCGGATAAGATTTGGTATTGGAGAGGAAAACAAGAATTGGGAGAGAGGACGACAGGTAAGAATTGAAAAAAGAAAACTACCTGTTGGGTACTATGCTTACTTCTTGGGTGACAAATTCATTCGTACTCCAAACTGCAGCATTATGCAATATACTTTTGTAACAAACCTGCACATGTACTCCCTGATTCTAAAATAAAAGTTGGGAAAAAATTAACTCTGAATGTCCTAACAAATAAAGAAAGGATATATTTTGGAGTAAGATTTATTATTGCATGGTAAAAGTAACCACAGAGAGTATATGGAAAGACCTCCCCACTCTTCACTAAGGATCTGAACTATAGGTTGATGGTCAGATGCTTTATATTATAGAAGAACCTACATATAATCTGAGTAAAGTATTTATTTTTTAGAGAGACTGTAGATCTTTATGGAGTCTTCCGAAAAGAGATAATGGTAAAATATGGCCCCCTCAAAAATATTGGCAATTATAATTAAGAATTAAAATTTTCTTGAAAACTAACTTAATATGTTTATTACTTTTCTCCTATTTACTTTGGATTAAATTTACTCTTCTTTTTCAAGTTCTAGAAATGGCATCTTAGATGATTCATTTTAGATCTTTGCTCTTTTCTAGTATATGTATTCAGTGCTATGAATTTCCTTTTAAGCACTGCTTTTACTATATCCTACAAATTTTGCTAAATTTTATTTTATTTTTATTAGTTCAAAATATCTTTAAATTTTTATTGACCTATGTGTTACTTAGAAGTGTGTTGTTTATAAATCTCCTAAGTATTTTGGAATTTTCCAGCTATTTTCCTGTTATTGATACCTAGTTTAATTCTATTGTAGTTTGAGAGAAGATGTTGCCTGGCTTCTGTTCTTTTGAATTTGATAAGACATATTTTATGGTCCAGAATGTGGTCTGCCTTGATGAATGAATCCTCCATGTGAGCTTGAAAGGAATGTATATTCTACTGTTGTTGGAAGAATTAAAATAAAACTAGTTACTATTATTATTTTGGACAAATTATTCAACTAAGAATAAGAAAAATAAGAGAATTTTATTTTATCCTTACTTGTTCCTTCCCCAGCACTTTCTTACCATAGATATGAGTATCTGACCTATATCATTTTTCTTCTCTCAGACTGTCTTTTAACATTTCTTACAAGGCAGGTCTACCAACAACAAATTACTTCAATATTTGTCTAACAGAATTTATTTCTTTTTCACTTCTAAAGAATAATTTTGCACAATACAGTGTCCCTTGATATACTTTTTGAAGCATGTATTTTATCTTGAATTGTTAATGGAACTAGGCATTCAATTAATTTTGTAGAACTTACTGTATTAGTCTGTTTTCATGCTGCTGATAAAGACACATCCAACACTGGGTAATTTATGAAGAAAAAGAGGTTTAGTGGACTCACAGTTCCATGTGGCTGGGGAGGCCTCAGAATCATGGCAGGAGGTGGAAGGCACATCTTACATGGCGGCAGACAAGAGAGAATGAGAACCAAGTGAAAGGGTTTTTCTCTCGATACTTTAAATATTTCACTCCACTGTCTTCTGCCTGCATGGTTTCTGATAAGTCAAATGTAGTTATTATCTGTGATCCTTTATAAGTAAGATTTTTAAGAAATTATTTGGCTTTTTCCAAGATTTTTTTTAACTTTTGATTTTTTGAAGTTTGTGTATTAAATGCCTAGGTGTGATTTTTTTTTTCTTATATTTATCCTACATGATGTTCTCTGAGTTTCTTGAATCTGTGGCTTAGTGTCCGATGTTGCAATAAATTCTCATTCATTATTGTTTTAAATACTGCTTTTATTTCTTTCTATTTTTCCTTTTTTGGCATTTTTATTACATATATGTTACACCTTTAGAAGTCCCACACTTCTATAATATTATTCATTTTTTTCAGTCTTTTTTTTCTCTTTGGTTTTTAGTTTTGAATGTTTTTGTTGGCATATCCTCAAAGTCAGAGATTCTTTTATCAGTCACGTCCAGTCTACTAATGAGCCCTTCAAAGGTATTCTTCATTTCTGTTACAATGTTTTTGGTCTCTACCATTTCTTTTTTATTGTTTCTTAGAATATCTATCTCTCTATCTACATTATCCATCTGTTCTTGTATGTTGCCTACTTTTTCTATTAGAGCCATTAGCTTATTAATCCTAGCTGTTTTCAATTCCTAGTCTGATATTTCCAACATCCCTGACATCTGTGTGTCTGTTCCTGATGAGTTTCTGTACTGCCTGTCTGTTGCTACAGTTTTGGGATCAGCAGTTTACCCTATGATCTTACTACTTTTGCGTAGCTAAGAAGAGTTGTTGATTTTCAGTTTGTTCAGCTTTTTAATGTGTTATTAGGATGGAGTGACTACTTCCAAGCTCCTTACATGCCATACTGGAAACTGCAGGTCCTTTGATACACTTTTTGAAGCAAATATTTTATCTTGAATTGTTAATGAAACTAAACAATTAATTAATTTTGTAGTGCTTACCATATTAGTCTGTTTTCATGCTGCTGATAAAGACACACTCAACACCAGGTTATTTATAAAGAAAAAGAGGTTTAGTGTACTCACAGTTCCTTGTGGCTAGGGAAGCCTCAGAATCATGGTAGAAGGTGGAAGGCACATCTTACATGGCAGCAGACAAGAAAGAATGAGAACCAAGCAAAAGGGGTTTCCCCTTATAAAACCATCAGCTCTTATGAGACTTATTCACTACCACAAGAACAGTATGGAGAAAACTGCCACCATCATTCAATTATCTCCCACTGGGTCTCTCCCACAGCAAGTGGAAATTCTGGGAGCTACAATTAAGTTGAGATTTGGGTGGGGAAATAGCCAAACTATATCATTAAGTGCCAAACACTTTTATAAACCCTTTATGTTGACTCATTTAGTCCTCATAACAATTCTATGGGCTGTTATTATTATCTTCTTTTTACAGAGGAGGAAACTGAGGTACAGGATGCATAACTTCCTTGAGATCACCAACCTCAGAACAACTTATATTTCATTTCCTTTTTCTGTACTTAGTTTGTAGGGTGCTTGAAAAATAAAATGAACTTGTTGTAACCAGTAGAATGTGGCTGAGGGGATGCTTCAGTTGAACCTAAGCCTTAGGAAGTCTGACAGGTTCTGCTTTTATGCTTTGAGAGCCCTTAAGCGTGTAGAAAGTCTGGCTACCCTATTTCAGACACACATGGATAGATGACATAGAGAGGACAGTTCAAATAGAGAGGTCCTGAGACAGTATGGAAAGAAAGGCTGGTTCATCTCAGTATCCCAGCTGAACCTAACCTTCCAGCAGTTCACTGGAGGAGTGAACTGACTCATGCTTCAGCCACTGTCAGTTGGAGAATTGCTTACTTCAACTTAGTGAACACACAAAATCTTCAGAATAACAAAATGGTGGTTATTTTAAGCCAACAAATTTTGGAGTGATTTGTTACACTACATAAATAGCTGAAAAATAAACCTTTTTTTGTTGTTGTTTTACAAGATATTGAGTATTGGCTGTGGAGAATTAAAAATAAAGGAATGTCCAATAGATTTCTACTGAAATGGGAGAGACTTTGTCATTTGTACTTATAAATCTTTTAAAGGTTCCTTCCCCATAGTTTGCTATTTCTCTGAGTAAAGGAAAAGATAGACATGTCTATGAAACAGACATTTATTGAAATCTGACTCAGTTCTATGTCAGGTCCTATGCAAAAATTTGAAAAAACTACCTAACTGTAAAACAAGTTTTCTGTTCACAGATTACATATAATTTAGTGGAAAACAGGGCCATTAAATAATAACACATATAAATATATAATCACTAAATTGGGGATATGGGGATGTGGGGATGGAATCAGAGTCTAAAATAATGACTAGGCAATAATTTGCCAAAGAAAGTTATACTGAGAGAGAAGTGTGACATCCTAAGATAGCAGGCTAGCATATTTTATTAACTAAGAAGCAAGGGTTCTTAATAGTTTGGATTTTTAAAAATTTTTGCTTAAAGTGCAGGGATAGATGTACAGGTTTGTTACATAGGTAAACTTGTTTCAGTGTAGTGTGTTGTACAAGTGATTTAGTCACCTAGGTGTTAAGCCTAGTACTCATTAGTTATCTTTCTTAATCCTCTCCCTCCTCCCACTCTTCACCCTCCAGTAGGCCCCAGTGTGTTGTTCCCCTTTATGTGTCCATATGTTTTCATCATTTAGCTTCCACATATAAGGGAGAAAATGCAGTATTTGGTTTTTCTATCCCTGCATTCTTTTTGCTAAGGATAATGTCCTCCAGCTTTCTCCGTGTTCCTGTAAAGGACATGATCTCATTCTTTTTTATGGCTGTATAATATTCCATGGTGTAAATGTACCACATTTTCTGTATCCAATCTACCATATATGGGCATTTCGGTTGATTCCATGTCTTTGCTATTGTGAATAGTGGTACAGTGAACATATGTATGCATGTATCTTTATAATAGAGCAATTATTATTGCTTTAGGTATGTACCTAGTAATTGGATTGCTGGGTCAAATGTTATTTCTGTTTTTAGGTCTTTGGGAAATTGCCACACTGTCTTCCACAATGGTTGAACTAATGTACACTCCCACCAACAATATATAAGCATTCCTTTTTCCCCACAACCTCACCAGCATCTGTTATTTTTTGACTATTTTTTGTTGTTTTTTAATTTTTATTTCAGTAGTTGTTGGGGTACAGGTGGTATTTTGTTACATGGATAGGTTCTTTAGTGGTGATTTCTGAGATTTGAGGGTACCTGTCACCCAAGCAGTGTACACTGTATCCAGTATGTAGTCTTCTATCCCTCACGACCCTCCCAACCTTCACCCTTGAGTCCTCAAAGTACATTATATCATTCTTAGGCCTTTGCATCCTCACAGCTTAGCTCACACTTGTATGTGAGAACTTACGATATTTGATTTTCCCATTCCTGAGTTACTTCACTTTGAATAATAGCCTTCTAGGCTCCATCCAAGTTGCTGCAGAAGACATTGTTTTGTTCTTTTTTGTGGCTGAGTAGTATTCCATGGGGTGTGTGTGTGTGTGTGTGTGTGTGTGTGTATCACATTTTCTTTATCCATTAATTGGTTGATAGACACTTAGGTTTGTTCCATATCTTTGCAATTGTGAGTTGTGCTGCTATAAACATGTGTGCATATGTCTTTTTTAATATAATGAATTTTCCTTTGGATAGATACCCAGTAGTGGGATTGCTGGATCAAATGGTACTTCCACCTTTAGTTCCCTAAGGAATTTCCATACTATTTTCCATAGTGGTTATACTTGTTTACATTCCTACTAGCGGTATTCCCTTTTCACCACATGCACGACAGCATCTATTGTTTTTTGACTTTTTAATTATGGCCATTCTTGCAGGAGTAAGGTTTTAATTTACATTTTCCTGATGATTAGTGATTTTTTTTGTTTTTTTGCTTATAATAGTCAATGATTAAAGCTAAAAAGTAAGCAGTTGAACAAAATGGGGGAAAAGACATTACATTAAATAATATCAAAAAGATCTCAAATTTGAATTTAATATGTCCTTAATTAACTAGTACTTAATTCTTACAATTTTTTTTTCTAATCTTTTTGATTGAAACTGAAAAGTAGACTGTTGTACAGAATGGAAAAAAAGGCATTGAATTAAGTAATATCGTGAGCATTATCCCAAATTTGGTTTGTGTGAACCAATATTTCATTTCTTCCTCAAACTCTATGTCTTATTGACAGAAAGTTATCAAATGAGGCAAGAGTGCCAATCAAACCAGTTCCCTTATTATATATTACTTATGTAGAAAAATGTTTGGACATATTTAAGAATTTTGGTGGGAAAGAACAATGTTATTTTATCATGTTCATTACAACAGCATATGTTAATGCCACAAAGCTACTAGCAAGGTTATTCATCTAATAGCTAACATTTGAATGTCTCACATAAGTGTAGAACCTCTCATTTTGGAAAATTATCCAGTGTATCTGAGATCAGTAAGGAAAATAAAAAAAACTCTACTTTGGAATAATACCATTAGTAGTTCATTGGCATGTTCAAATGACATATAGACAGCATTCATGCAGAAGGTTTAAAATAAAAAATTATTCCTGGTGGATGAATCTATAGACATTACTAACTATATTTGATTAATAGCACTGTTGAGAATCCCTGAAAATAAATGCCAGGAAGAAGATAATATCTTCATAAAGAAATAGACTGTTAGAGATGGAATAATCAATGTGAGAAATAAATTCTTTGAAGTAAAAATACTTATATTTATTTATATAGCTATATATTAAATAAAATTATATATAATTTTGTATACATATATATATAACTTGTGTACTAATGTCATGATTAACAGTATAAAATCACCTGTAGCTTTATGTGAAGAAATGAGATCTCTGAAGTTCCATGTGGATGGGTGTTGGTTTTTCAAGGACTTTTTATGCATTTGTGAGCTACAAAAGAAATGAAAATTAAGAAAGTGAAAAGGCAAGCCACAGAATGGGAAAAAAAGTCTTTGGAAAACACATATCTGACAAAGGATTAGTATCTGAAATAATACAAATAACTCAAACTCAACAATAAGACAATACTACAATCAAAGTATAATGGACAAAAGATCTGAACAGATACCTCACCAAGGAAGATATACATATGGCTAATAAGCATATGAAAGATGCTCAACATCATGTATCATTAGGGAATTGCAAATTAAAACGACCAAAATCAAAACATTGACAACATTATATACTGGTGAGGTTGTGGAGCAATAGAATCTCTCATTCATTGCTGGTGGGAGTCCAAATGGTACAACCACATTGGAAGACAGTAGCAGTTTTTTACAAAATGAAATACATTATTATATGATTCACTAAACGAACTCCTTGGTATTTATCCAAGTAAGTTGAAAACATATCCAGACAAAAACCTGCACATACATTTTTATAGCACTTTTATTCATAATTATGTAAAGTTGGAAGCAGCCAAGACATCTTAATAGGTGAATGGATAAATAAACCAAACCATGGTGCATCCATGTGATGGAATGTTATTGAGTACTTTAAAAAATGAGTTATTTTTCTAAAGACTTGCAGGAAGCTTAAATTTAAGCTTTCTTTAAATGAGGAAAGACTTAAGTCTTTTCTATTTTGGAAGTCCAAGTGATGCGATGTGGATATTATCCTGCATCCCAGCACCAATAGAGCTTGATGAGTTTAATTTGTAAAGGTTTATTTATATCTGTCTATTCCATATCTGACTCTATATTTGGAAGACTGGTTTACTTGTAGTTGAGGCTAAGCTTTCTTAAGGTGTTCGTCGATCACCTGTTGACATTATTCCTAGGCTCTTAGCCCAGAAATTCTGATACAGTAGATATCAGATGGGGCCCATGAATCTGCCTTCTAGTTAATTCATTGATACTTAGAGTTTGAGGATTCTAGTTTTAGGCCTTGGTTATGATATATAAAGTAACCAGTGTCTTGAGAGAGTACAAGAGTGTATCTGGATTTTCACATTTATTCTCATTTGAATTACACTGATTTAGTTTATCTAAACATGGTAGAAATCGATTCTTCCATTGGGGAACATTGTTGATCTTAAAACACACTTCCAGATAGACGACTTGAGCTCATACATTCTCTTCTCAGCTATCTCTGACTACCTTTTATGAAAGCTGAAATTACTCTTAATAAGTGAAAATTCACATATATGAGAAATACTGTATAAAATAATATTAAAAAGCATTGATCTAAACATTTTAGATAAATTTAAGTAGTCAAAATTTAAAGCAATTAGAATTCTGGAGCCTAATTGCCTAATTGAGTTGAATGTAAATATTGTGACAACGAATTTTCTCTTTAAGATACAAATATTATTGATAACATTTGAAGGCCTGTGTAGCACCTTACTTTTATCTGGCTACATTGTTCAGCCTCTTTCATAACGATTATCACTTTCCTGACTTGTTTATTATTCAGTGTACTTCTTTAACAGTATATTTTAACAACAGTTATTATACGAGTTATACAAGGTATGGTTTGATTTGTTTGTTGTTAGTTGTCTTGTCTAGAAGGGATGATTTTATCTCAGTTTCTTCACTGAATTCTGTAAATATTCTATGAAAAAGGAAGTTTGTTTTCCTCTTGCTAATTAGTTCGTTCATTGGTGAGTGCAGTGATAACATTCAGATTAGCTGTTATTGAAATGTTAGACATTTAAGTTATTTTGGGATAGAAAGTTCTATAAGAATTAGTTTTTAAAAATTTTAAGTTTAATAACACTGTTTACTTGCACCATCTCTTGGCAAAATTTTGTTTGTTTTCAGGTAAATTTTTGAAAGTGGAAAAAAAAAAATCAAAGCAATTTCTTATCTTTCCTAGATGTTTCATGGAACAATCACAGAAGAGCTAACCAGTCATGAAGAATGGAGTCACTATAATGAAAACATAAGAGAAGATCAAAAAGATTTTGTTTTTGTGAAGTTCAATGGCCTTCATTTAAAGTCTATGGAAAATTTGCAGTCTTGCATCTCTCTTAGAGTATGCGTCATCTCAAACAATTTTATTACAGATATTCATCCACTTCAGAGTTGTATAAAATTAATCAAACTTGATCTCCATGGAAATCAGGTAAGCAATAGGCATTTCCGATATTTGCATATTTAATGAAATTTCAGTTTTATTTAATACGTACTTATGTTACCTATCCACAGTATTTCTTAAAGATGGTCTTTTATCTAAAATATAAACAAAAATTTAACAATAAATTAAAAGAATGTAAGATGTATATAAATACAGACATTTTGATGTAAATGAAAATACATAAATAGTGTGTAATTTGGTATGTTTCACTTCTTAAATCTACAGCCTGGATTAAGAATGCCTCATGCTTCCTTAATTTTCCTTAGGTAAGGAAAGTATTTTAGAAAAGTTTAAAGAGTCAACCTATTACAAAGGAATTTTCATTGAACAAAAAAGTATCATTATGCATTTTACTATACTACTAATAATAAATTATCTCAGATGCCCAGTGTATTATGGTTTTCAACTAGCCATCATCGTATAATTATAAATACTCTATTTGCTTATTAATTAGAAAATTGCTATTTGGGGATTATTGAATTTTAGATGTGTAATGTTGTACCATTTTCTGTGCTTTTTGAAAAAAGTAATTTTGTAATTTAAAGTATTTTTAATAATATTTCAGATAAAGAGTCTACCAGATACCAAATTTTGGAGTGGATTGAAGAATCTAAAACTCCTCTATCTTCATGACAATGGGTTTGCAAAGTTAAAGAATATATGTGTATTATCTGCCTGTCCAAACCTCATTGCCCTTACTATGTTTGATTGCCCAGTAAGCCTTAAAAAAGGATATAGACATGTTCTTGTTAACAGTATATGGCCTCTCAAAGCACTGGATCATCATGTGATTTCTGATGAAGAAATAATTCAGAACTGGCATCTTCCTGAAAGATTCAAAGCATGTAACCATCGACTTTTCTTTAATTTCTGCCCAGCTTTGAGAAAGGTAATTGGCTTCTTTAGGGTTTCATTTTAATTAAATGTATAAAAGGAAAATTTTAGCTTCTGAGTTCTATATCTAAATTATATGAACTCTTTAATATTTTTGCATCATGTATATAAAATAATATAAACCAGTGAATATATTTGTAATGTCTATCTGAAACATTATAAAAGTTTGTATGCCTACTACATAAAAAGCCTGAAATGATCAAATTGTAGAGAAACAGATTTTTGTTTTTTAAATTGAAAGTAAATCTCTAATTTATTCAGGATTTGGTATATGAAAGACTCCATTGGGAAATACTTAATGTTTTTTGAGAGCCTTAAAGGACAACTTAGATTACTATTAGAGGAAGATAAAATATTTAATTCTTACACAATTAATTTGGTTATTTAACAAGATCAAACTATCATTATCTGTTGGTTTATAAAATGTTAGAAGAAGTGATTGTGAAAAGTTGATGCCTAGTTAATGGTTACAGACTACTTAAGTGGATTTACAAAAACATAAGGAGACATTCTTTGTAAAACATGAATGAATATTAGAACAAATCATTTAAGAGTTCAAAAGAGGGGGTTAAATTGGTATAAGATATAGGAACAATGTAAGTTGCAGGAGGTGTTTATAATATATTCTAAAGATATGTGAAGTCATCTATATGTGTGTAGAAAATTTGAGGAAGAGGCCAGGCGCAGTGGCTCAAGCCTGTAATCCCAGCACTTTGGGAGGCCGAAACGGGCGGATCACGAGGTCAGGAGATCGAGATCATCCTGGCTAACACGGTGAAACCCCGTCTCTACTAAAAATACAAAAACTAGCTGGGCGAGGTGGCGGGCCCCTGTAGTCCCAGCTACTCCGGAGGCTGAGGCAGGAGAATGGCGTGAACCCGGGAGGCGGAGGTTGCCATGAGCCGTGATGGTGCCACTGCACTCCAGCCTGGGTGACAGAGCGAGACTCTGTCTAAAAAAAAAAAAAAAAAATTTGAGGAAGAATAGAACATCATTTTGAACAGTGAGTATATCTAAAAGAGTATATAAACATTGAACAGTGATTATGCATGGAAAAGCTGAAAATTACAAAGTTGGAAGAATTTTATTACTGCATATAAATTTTTTTAATTAGGGTATATTAGTGATTTTGTAATAGTTTTAAAAATTTAGGATTTTGGTAATAATTTTGTAGTAATATTTAAAAATATAAAAAACACGGTAGTATTTAAGTCTGATATCTTAACCTGGGCCTTAAATAAAGAATTTCACTTTGGTACTTCACTTGTGTAGTATGGCATAATCAAAGGTGGCAACATGCATGAGCCTTTTAAGGATAATCAAAGTGACTGAGATTCATTTAAGGATGTAATGGAAAGTTGGGCAGTGGGCATTGAGAAAGAACTTGAACGACCTACTAAAGAGCTTAGACTTGATGAATATAATGACGATTAATTGAAATTAGAGTCGGAAAATTAGAGTAGGTCCCTCATAGTAAGTGCTCTATGAATAAATGGTATTGACAAGGTTTTTAGAAGGTGATCAACCCAACATTTTGCTAGCAGATTAATGGAGGATAGAAACCAAATGAGGGCAGAGTGATCAATTACTGTAGGTTCAAAATGATGTGATTAGGATTGACATAGGCGGATACCAGTAATAAAGAAGAAAGAACACAGTGGAGAAGACAGACACATATTCAGTGAATGCCATTGTGGTAGGTGCTTTATACATTTTATTTATTCATTCTTTCACCAAGTATATACTGAGTACCTAAAATATGAAAAGGACTGTCTGGGACTTGGAGATTCAGTGGTAAATAATACTGACAAAATTCTTGTCCTCTTTAAGTCTAAGGGAAAGGCACAGAGACTAGACGAATCTGGAAACAAAAATAAAACAACTATAGAATGTCAGCTAGTGTTAATTGCTAAAGGAAAGAAAGTAAGACATTAACACAGACTGAAAGGGGTAGAGATTTGGGCTACATTAGGTAGGGTGGACCTAAAATTCCAATGAGGAGTTTTTATTTATTCCTCATTGTTTCCTCGGATGTGGAAAAACATTCTTTTACAGGAGAAAATGAAGCATAGTGAGGTAGGAACTTACTCAATATTGGACAGAAAATGAGTCATGAGCTGGGATTTCAGCAAGTCTACAGTCAACATTGCATCACACATGACAGACAGTGCAGAGATTTGAGTGTACTTTTCACACTGATTGAATGTGGGAATTGGGGAGGAGTAAGTGTGGAAATACTCCTCCACTATTTTGAACCTGGATAACTGGGACACAAAAGAACTTATTTATCAGAAATGGCAGCACTTAAAGAGTTTTGGTACAAGGTAAGTTTGGTCATACTTATGTGAAAGCAGGATATTAAAGAAGAAATATTAACTAGACATTGAATATGAAAAACAAAAACTCAGAAATAGTGTTCTGGACTTTGAGTGTAAATTCAGGAGTGTTTGCTTGGGGTCATAGTTAAAGCCTAGTTCTCTCAGGTAAATACAGGGATCAGTAAAGGCTGAAAACTAAGGTTACAACCTTGGGGCACAGTCTCATTTTGTGGGTAGAAAGCAGTGTAACCAATGAAGATAAAGGATAATCGATCTCAGCAGGGAAGAGGAAAAAAAGTTAAATTGAAAAAAAAAAGCACACTGGAAGAATTTTTAATGATAAAGAGAATGTCACATCTTTGGAATTTCAATAGCTTGCAGTTGTTGGATATGAAATTGTAATGGGTTATATGTAATTGCCGAATATAGAACCTTTACTGAGAATGTTTTGGACAGAAGAAAGATAAAGCTTTAACTATAGGAAATAGAATTTATGAAAGATTTATTAAAGTGAAGTGGTATTTACCTCACTTTAACTTACTAAATATATAACTTACCATATTTAGAAACTGAGGATAAATAAGTTTTGATTAGAAAGAGAAAGAGATTGAAAATGTCATAAATGAAGAAATAATGGGAGAAAATCATTGTGAAGAAGTACGAATGGACAGCAACACAAATGGAGTAAGACTTAAAGAGATATAGGCATACCAAATGCTGACATGATTTTTGTGAGTTGTGGAGATTTGAAGAAATCTTTCTGAATAACAGTTTTTGAGGCTACCTATAAATTTGTGTTTGTTACTTCCACTAAGCAAGGTTCTTTTGATTGTTCTTTGATCATTGAAATGTTTTATATTTTATTTAATTTACAGCAACAAAAATAACTCTTGAGAAGGAATAAATGTAAACCTATGGGGATAATTGTTTAGTAATGCTTGAAATATATGTTTTAGAACATTTCATTGGACTTATTAACGAGTATAAGAATATTATGAAAACAAAAATAATGAGCCTTGTAAGAGTTCACACAATTGTTTTATATAATTGGTATTCTTTCTTAAGGAGAGCGTGAATGTAGAAATTAAAGAAGCATATGCTCATTTGAAAAGAGACAAATCTAGTAGTGTAATTAAAGCTTGTGCCTTATAACACACACACACACACAAAATCCAGAAGGATTTTATCCTTAATTGTGACATAAAATGATTTCTAACCTTTATTTTTTGAGTCAGAAAAAAAGGAGGACGCATGGATTCTTTTTTGCTATATGAAATCAAAGTAACTTTACAAATTTGAAGTGCTTAGTTATCTAAAATCATATCATGGAAGGATATATATCTATATTTTGATTGTTTTATATATGTAACTTTTTAAAGATCAGAGTGATCTGGGCAAGAAACCAGTGCTATCAGCCAGTATTACATTTTGTTTACATCTAATAGAAATCCATCTAAATAAGGATTTTATTTTCATCATGTTACAGAAAATTAGGATATAGGAAGTCCTTCCTTGTAGTTGCTCAAGGAAATCATGAAGGACCAAGTTTATTCTAGCTTCCTGCTCTTCCACCTTTAGCAAGTGGACAGACCCCCTACCTCTCATAGGCAATGAACTTCTTCACATCCAAGCATGTGCTTAGGTCAGAAAAAAGGATTGGTGAGAACAAAAATCACATACCAGTGAAGTCTGTTCATTTTATATTAGGAAATAATAGCTCCTGCAAATGTCTTACTTGATAGACTTCTACCACTGGAACTGCCTCACATGACTGCCACTAGATAGAATGGAATCTGGTATGATGAGTATTTTTAAGTGGACACATTTACTTCCTAAACAAAACCAATATTCTATTAATAGAAAAGAAAGAGAGATTCTTGTAAGGCAGCTAATATTTCTGTCACTCAGAGAAAAACAAATTGATAATGCAATACAAGGTTGATATTTTAAGGTAGAGATTTCTTGCTTGAGCATTTAGCATCCATTTGTTCTTTTAATGTAAATGTCAAACAAAATATAAAAATGGCATGTATAATTACCAAAAACTATTTAAAAGTAAATTTATAATTCACTCAATAGAGTAATATAGATTAAATAATTTTTGTAAAATTTAACGTGTTTTTGCTTTGAAAAAATACGAAAGATAAAAAAAGAATATACAATTATACAGTCTATATGAAAAAAACATAAAAGTGTCAAAAGTAAGATTATGCCTTATAAAAATTACATGTTTACATTTATGGATGTGACCTGAATGTAAATGTAAACAAATTGTAAATGCATTATAAATGAATGTAAAAGCCAAAATAAAGTTGTTTATTGGCAAGATTGATTCCAAAAACGAAAGTAACGATGAACAAATCAACATAAAATGCTAAGCAAATATATATTAAGTAGAACAAAGCAAAAAACTTAACATTAGTTTCAAACAATGTAGAATTCAGTATATAAAGGGTTAAATGTCATAGATAGGAACTCTTTCATTGACAGAAAAAGTAACAGCCGAAATAATGATATTTTAGTTCTGACCATTAATGTGCACACTAGTATTATGCAAAAACATATACCATACATACTTTGATAAATATAAGAATAAATCAATAGAAAATATTGTAGTAGAAGGAAAACGTAACATTTTTATGTCAACAAGTTGTGTGTGGAAAAATAAGCACATAGGGCTTCCGCTATCAAGAAGATGGAGTAGATATTCCTCTAAGTACAATTAAATATCCTTGACATTATATATGTAGTAATTACTGTGCATTATATAATAAATTATATAATCTGTAATAAATATATTCCCTAAAACACTAAAATATATGTTCCTTAAAACATATAATGTAAAATATATAATTCCTTAAGATATTATATGTAATAAACATATTAATATCTTAAAAATTATACACAAAACAAACATCAATAGACTAAAAAGGTAAAGAGAAGAGGCAGACTGGATAGAACAATTGAAACCCAAGGAATTACACAGTGGTAAGTTCTTCATTTTGCTGGTTTGTTTTTCTTCTTCGGTATAAGTCACAGTTCCCCAGAGGGACAGAACTAATAGGATAGATAGATACATCTTTATTAAGTTTTCACTTACATGATCACAAGGTCCCACAGTAGGCTGTCTGCAAGCTTGAGGAGTAAGGACTACCAGTCTGAGTCTCAAAACTGAAGAACCTGGAGTCCGATGTTTGAGGGCAGGCAGCATCCAACACAGGAGAAAGATGTAGGCTGGGAGGCTAGGCCAGCCATTTCCCCAGTGCCAGACTGCATAGACATACTCAGCAGCTGAAAGAACCCGTATACCTTCATATATCCAAAACCTGAAGCTGATAAACCCAGCAACACAGAAGGGACAAAGGGTACAAACAAGCAAACAAAAATTATGAAAAAAGTAATGGAAGCTTGTGCTCTCTATCTAAATGAACAGGAAAGGATCAAACTAGCAAGACTGATAACTTTTAGAATATAACCACTCTGCTGCAGTCAAAGTACAGAAAAATCTGTGGTCTCACATTCGCCCATGCAGCAAAGTCTGGGTGGGGAGTTTAGACGTCTCCCTTTTTGAGACTCAAGTGAAGCAACCCAACACCCTGTAGGGTGGTGTCAAAGGAGGCCAAGTAAGGAACCAGGAATTTCATTTCTGTTGGCCAGTTATAAGCCCTTACTATCCCATTATAGTGCAGCATTCCTGCCCCTCCTTGCTGAGGTGGTGTCAGAGGAGAACTAATGGAGATCAAGACTTTTACCATTGCCTGGTGATAACAAGACTACCCCTAAAGCTGTGCCAATTAAGACCACACAGGAGCTATAACCCCTACAATATAAACAACAGAAAAAAATATACTGAAAAATGAACATAGCTTCAGGTGTCCATGGAATTATAATAAAATATATAACTTTCATGTCATCAGAGTCTCAAGAGAAAACAGTGCAGTGCTGAAAAGGTGCTTGGTTAAGAAATAATGGCTGAAAACTTCCCAAATGTTGCAATAGACATAAATCTGCAGATTTAAGAAGTTGAGAAAACCCCAAATCAGGCCAAAGAAATCCAATGCCAAAAAAAATCTTAATTCTACTTCTTAAAACTGATGACAAAGGAAAAAAATCTGGAAAACAAAGAATAAAAACAACCACTTTATCTATAGGTGAAAAACAATGAGAATGACAGAAAATTTTGCACCAAAAACCGTAAAGAATATAAGCAAGTGGCAAAGTATTTTTCAAGCTCAGAAAATAACACTATCAAATCGTAATTCTATGGAAATGAAAATATTCTTCAAGAATGAAGAAGCAATTAATATATACTCAGATAGAGGAAAACTAAGAGGACCTATTACCAGCATACCTCTCCTAAAATAATAGCTAAAGGAAGCGCTCTACATAGAAAGAAAATGATAAAAGAAGGCTGTGGAATATCAGGAAGAAAGAAAGAACATGGCAAGCAAAAATATGGGTAAATGAAATACACTTTCTTTCTCTTGAGTATTCTAAATACTATGTGAGCAAAAATAACACTGTCTCATGTTGTTCCAAATATACATAGAATGTATACTTAAGAAATTATAAACGGGAGTGTAAAGGGATGTTAAGATGGATAAAGTTTCCATACTTCATCTGATGTGGTAAATTGGTGACATTAGATGGTTGTGACATTAGTTGACTGTGGTATGTATATTTAAAGCATCTACTAAGAAAGCTCTACAAAGAGATATACAAAAACAATATATGGAGAGGAGTGATGTCAGCAAGATGGAGGAATAGGAGATTCCCAGTTCTAGCCCTCCCACAGAAGCACCAATTTAGTAACTATTCATGGATAATAATGGTTTTGTGAGAATTCCGGAACCCAGGGGAGAGGTTACAGCACCCAGTAGAGTGCAAAATCTGGGGAAGAATGTTAAAAGGATAAAAGGAACAGTTTTACTTCACATGTTTCACCCTTTCCCCAAGCTAGCAGAGCATCACAGTGAGAAGGACCTTTCTGGCCTCCCATTTCTTCAGTGGGGAAAGGAGAGTCTCAGATGAATATTCATTTTCCTCAGCATTTCAGGATGTTGCCTGAGAGGTGCACTTCTGTCTTACCTCAGTCACAAGGTAATCAGGGGAGAATTAGCACAGCTAAATCATCAGGGGACTAGGAACAACAACAACAAAAAAAGGGGGAGGGCAGAGCTCTTAGTGGTGGGCAAACACAGATATTGGCAGTAGCCCCATACCCCCTACCACTGGCCTTGACTGACTGTAGACCTGTCAGTATCCTCACCTAACAACATCTTCCAGTTGGCCCCAGCAGACCAGAGAGACCTGACAGCTGGCCTCACCTGACCTTAGACCCCATCGGCCTCATCTGACTTAAGAGCCAGTAGACACTAGTCAGCAGGCTTCACCAACCAGAGACACCAGCCAGAGCCCCAGAATCCCAGGGTGCTCTGACTGGTGAAGACCTTTAATTCCTAAAGCCAGCCTATGAAGATGAGAAGATTATTTTAGATGTAACTGCTTCTTCAAATGCCCAAACACCAAAATAAGTATATAAGGACATTGAAGAATAAAGGAAACATTATACCATAAAAGGAAACTAAAGGAAACTAGTAAAGCTCTCTCTAGCAACCAAACCTAAAGAAATGGAAATCTGCAAACTTCCTGAAAAAGAATTCAAAATAATATTCTTAAAGAATCTTAGTGAACTACAAAAGAACACTGACAAATAACTAAATGAAATCAGAAAACCAATACTTAAAAATGAGATGTTAAAGAAATAGAAACCATTAACCAACAAGAAATAGAAAACATTAACCAAAATGAAATTGTAGGCTGGGCGCAGTGGCTTATGCCTGTAATGCACTTTCAGAGGCTGAGGCAGGTGGATCACCTGAGGTCGGAAGTTGAAGACCAGCCTGGTCAACATGGCAAAACTCTGTCTCTACTAAAAATACAACAACAGCAAAAAAAAAAAAGCCAGTTGTGATGGCAGGTGCCTGTAATTCCAGCTACTTGGAAGGCTGAAGTAGGAGAATTACTTGAACCTGGGAGGCAGAGGTTACAGTGAGCTGAGATTGTGCCATCGCAGGGCAGCCTGGGCAACAAGAGTGAAACTCCTGTCAGAAACAAAACAGGAAGGAAGGAAAGAAGAAAGGAAGAAAGGAAGGAGAGGGGGAAAGGAATTTTAGAGTTCAATGTTATAATGAATTAACTGAAAAATTCAATAGAAAGTTTCAACAGTAGACTCAGTCAAGCGGAAGAAAGAATTAGTGAAATTAAAGATAGATCATTTGAAAGTGTCCAGTCAGAGAGACGAAAAGAAAAGAAAATGAAAAAGTGTGAAGAAACTCTATGGGACCGATGAAACACCATCAAGTAAAACAATATACTGCATTATGGATATTTTATAAAGTTAAGAGAGACAGACAGAAAAGAAGGAAGAAAGTTTATAAAATAATGACTGAAAACTTCACAAATCTCGGAAAAGGAATGGATGCCTATATTTAGGAAGCCCAAAAATCTGCACATAGATAGAAATGAAAGAAATTTATATCAGGACACATCAGAAACCTTCTGGGCTGGAAGAAAATGAGATGATATATTCAGAGTACTAAATAAACAACAACAACAGCAACAACAGAAAACAAAACCTGACACCAACCAAAAATACTCTGCCTAGCAAAATGCTTATTCAAAATATAAAAGAGAGATAAAGACATTTACAGATAAACAAAAAGTGAAGGAGTTCATCATCATTAGGCCTACCTTACAAGAAGTGCTAAAGGAAGTTTTTTGAATTGAAACGGAAATTATTATTTTTTTATTATTTATTTTTTGAATTGAAACACAACATTAAGTCTAAACAAAATTTGTTACTGAATATATAATATGAAAAGTATGATATCAATGACAAAATATGGGAGGGATCAGTAAAAGTGCAGAAATGTATATGTGTTTGACATTAATTTATATTAGCTTAAAATAGACTTTATTAAGAGTTTTGATACAAATCTAATGATAATAAGAAAGATAAAACCTATAGTAGATACACAAAAGATAAAATAGCATCAAAGAATAACAGTATAAAAATTATCAAACTACAAAGAAAGCAGAAAAGAAAGCACAAGAGAACTACAAAACAAAACAATAAATTGGTAATCATTAACCTTATTAATAATTATTTTAAGTGTAAATGGATTAAACTCACCAGTTAAAAGATAAGGAGGGATTGAATGGATTTGTAAAATACCAAGACCCAACTATATGCTGTTTGCAAGAGACTTTCCTTGGATGTAAATCCTCACATATTGGTGAAGGTAAAGAAGTGGAAGAACATATTTCTTGCAAATCATAACCAAAGGATACCGGGAGTGACTATATTTATTTAAAAAGTAGGCTTTAATTAAAAACTTACAAAAGGCAAAGGAGGTCATCACATAATGATAACAGGGTTAATCCAACAAGAAGCTATATAACAAGTATAAATATATTTGCACTCAACATCAAATTATGTAATATATGAAGCAACATTAGCAGTTATTAGGAGAAAATGGAAACACAATAATACAAGACTTCAATACCCCAGTTTCAACAATTGATAGATCATCCAGAAAGTAAATTGATAGGGAACAGCAAACTTGAATGATGCTGGAGGCCAAATATACCTAACAGACATGTAGACAGCATCCAGCAGTAATATAATATACATTCTTATCAAGCACACACAGAACATTCTTTAGAATAGATGACATGGTCACATGTAAGTATTAAGAAATTTAAAATGATTGAATTTATTCCAAGAATATCTTCTAAGCACAATGGCATAAAACTAGATATCGTTAGCAAAAGGAAGTTGGGAAAATTCACAAATGCAAGGAAATTAAACAACCACTGAGTCAAAAGAGAAATCAAAAGAAATTATAAAACACTGATACAAGTGAAAATGAACTTACTAAAATTTGTGAAAACACAACCTACCAAAACATACAGGATAAAGTAAAAGCAGTATGATAAGGGAAATTTAACAGTGGAATATATTTTTAAGAAGAAAAAGCTATCTCAATCAACTGTACACCTGAAGAAACTAGAAAATTAACAAACTAAACCTAAAAGTGGCAGAAGTAAATAAATAAAGATCAGAGCAGAGATAAATGAAATACAGAATAGAAAAAAAAATCAACAAAACTCAGTTTTTTTTTTAAAAAAGACAAACAAGATAGAAAAACTCAGCAATAATAACACAGAAAAAAAAAGACTTAAATAAAATCAGAAATGAAAGAAGAGACATTACAATTAATGCTACAGATATAAAAAAAAGTTTTGAGACTCATTGAAAACATATTCCAACAAAGTGGTCAACTTAGAAGAAATAAATAAATTCCCAGAAACATAAAACCTCCCAAGAACAAATAGAGAAAAAATAGAATGGTTGAACATACCTATAACAAATAAGGAGGTTGATTAAGTAATCAAATTCCTCCCTAATGAGAAAAGCCCAGGGTCAGATGGCTTTATATATGAATTTTAAAGCATTAATACCAATTAGTTTTAAATTTTGCCCCCCCAAAAAAAGAGCAAACACTTTTAAACTCGTAAGTCCAGCATTACACTGCTACCAAAACCAGGGAAAAACAACACAAGAAAACGACAGGTCAATATCTATGATAAACATGGATACTGCAATTTTCACCAAAGTATTAGCAAACTGAATCCAACAGCACATTAAAAGGATCACACACTATGACTGAGAGAGATTTATCTCTGGGAGTCGTGGATGGTTCAACCTATACATTTCAATCAGTGTGATACACCACATTAACAGAATGAATAATAAAAATCACACAATTATCTCCATAGGTGCAGAAACACATTTGACAAAAATTCAACACCTTTTGTGATTAAAAAAGCTCTCAACAATTATGTATAGAGTTTGCTTTAATGCAATATAAGGACTATATATAAAAACCCCACAGTTAACATCATACTCGACAGTGAAAAACTTTTACGTTTTTTTCCCTAAGATATGCAACAAGGTAAGGATGCCTCTATTCAATGTAGTGTTGGAAATCCAAGCTAAAGCAATTGGACTAAATAAATAAATAAATGCCATGCAAGTTAGGATGGAAGAAGTAAAATTATCTCTACTTGCAGGTAGCATGGTCTCATATGTTGAAAACCTTAAAACATGCTACAAGAATACTGTTAGAAGTAATAAATGAATTTAGTAAAGTTACAGGATTCAAAATTAACATACATAGCTCAGTTACATTTTTATACATTAATAATAAACAATCTGAAAAGGAAATTAAGAAAGCAATCCCATTTAAAATAGCACCAGAAAGAATAAAATACGTAGGAATAAACCTATCCAAGGAGGTGAAAACTTGTTCACTGAAAACTATAAAACAGTAATGGAAAAACTAAACTAGGCATAAATAAATTGGAAGGTATCCTGGGTTCATGGACTGAAAAAATTAGTATTGTTAAAATGTCTGTCCTACCCAAAGCAACATACAGATTTGATCAATTCCTATCAAAGTAACTAAGTAATTTTTTACAGAAATGGGAAAAAAATCCTAAAGTTAATAAGGCACCACAAAAGATGCTGAATAGCCAAAACAATCTTAAGCAAAACAAACAAACACAAACAACCAAATAAAGCTGGAGGCATCACACTTACTGGTTTCAAAATATGTTACAAATCTGCAGTAATTAGAACTGTGGTAGTGGCATACAAATAGACATATAGAACAATAGAACAGAATACAGAGCCTAGAAATAAACCCATGGATATATGTTCAACTAATTTTCAGCAAGGGTGCCAGAATACAAAATAGAGAAAAGATATTATCTTCAATAGATGATATTGAGAAAACTGGATATCCATATCAAAAAGAATGAAACTGGACCTTTGTCTTATACTATACTCAAAAGGAATTAAAATCTTAAAGGTAAAATCTGAATCTATAAAACTTCTAGAAGGAAACAGGGGAAAACCTTCTTGACATCGGTTTTGGCAATGGTTTCTCAATATCCCACTAAAAACAAAATCAACAATAGCAAAAACAGTCAAGTAAGACTACATCAAAATAAAAAAGGGGCTACACAGCAAGGGAAACAATCAACAGAGTGAAATGGCAACCTATAGACTAGGAGAAAATATTGGCAAATCATTTATTTAATGAGAGGTAAATTTCTAAATTATAGAAGGAACCCTTATACCTTAATAGCAAAGACAAACAAACAAAAAATAACCCAAATAAAGAACGGTTAACAGACTTGAATAGACATTTCTCCAAAGAATACATAAAAATGAATACATAAAAAAGATATATGAAAAGATTACTAATCATCTGAGAAGTGAAAATCAACGAATAAGGAGATACCACCCCATACTTACTAGGATGACTATTATTAAAACACAACAAAACAGCCTGTAATTCCAGTGTTTTGGGAGGCTGAGGCAGAAGGATTACTTGAGGTCAGGAGTTCAAGACCAACCTGGGCAACATAACAAGACCCTGTCTCTACAAAAAATTAAGAAATTAATCAGGTGTGGTGGTGTGTACTTGTAGTCTCTATTTGGGAGGCTAAAGGTGAGAGGATTGCTTGAATCTAGGAGTTTAAGGCTGCAGTGAACTACAAATGTGCCAGTGGCACACCAGCCTGGGTGACAGAGCAAGACCTTATCTCCTAAAAAGAAGGAGTTGGAGAAATTGAAACCTTCATACACTGTTGGTGGCAATGTAAAATGGCACAGCTATTATGAAAACATTATGGAGGTTTCTCAACAAAATACAAATAGAACTATCATATGATCCAGAATTCCTACTTCTGGGTCTTTATAAAAAAAAGAGACAGAAACAACCTGCATGTTCACGGAGAGACGAATACAGAAAGAAACTGTACATATACAATTGATTATTGTTTAGCCTTAAAAAAAGAAGGAAATCCTACCATTTGTGACACCATGGATGGACCTGAAAGATACTATGCAATGTGAATCAAGTCAGTCATGGAAGGACAAATACTGGATGATTTCTCCTATGTGAAGCATCTAACATAGTCAAATTTACAGTCGTAGATAATCAAATCATGTTTACCAGGGGATAGAGAGGACACCATGGAGGTGTTGTTCAAGGTTTACAAATACCCAGTTATACAAGATACTCATCCTGCAAATTGATGAGTTCTTGCAAATTGTGGTACAACATAGAGCCTAAAGCTTGCAATAATGTATTGTAAACTTAAAAGTTTATTAAGTGAGTAGATCTCATGTTAAGTGTTCTTACCACAAACAAACAAAGGAAAATAAAAGTGACACAGAGAACCAAAAGAACTTTTAGAGGTGACGTATATGTTTATTACCTTGATTATGGACATAGTAACACAAGTAATACATATGTCCATACTCCCATTAATTATGTTTAGGCTTTTTGTATGTACAAATTATATGTCTGGAAAGCTAAGGAAAAAAAGCCTCACTATAGATAAATCTAAATGTAATTACAAAAATGTTTAAGTAACCCATAGGAAATCAAGAGAAGAAAACAATGAAAGAATAAAACAGAGGAATCTAACAGAAAACAAAAAATAAAATGGTAGTCTTAGCATTAACCTGTCTATAATTACATTAAAATTTACAGTAAATGGTCTAATTATGCAAGGTATAAGAAAGAGACTGGCAAATTGGGCTTCAAAACATTATTCAGCTATGTGTTGTTAACAAAAAACTAAGTTCAAATTGAATGTTACAGGCAGATTGAAAATAAAATGATGGAAAAATATGTATCATACAAAAATTAGTTAAAGAAAAGTAGGATTGAGTAACTGAATATATGATAAAGGAAATTTCAGCACAAAGAGAATTATCAGAGGTGGAGAGAGATACTATATAATGATAAAAGATTCAATCCACTAATAAGGCATAGCCATTCTACATGGGGATGCATTAAACAATAAAGCAACAAAATATATGGATAGAAAACTAAAATGAGAAATAGGCAAATCTACAAATATAGTTGGAGATGTCAATACTTCTCTCTATAAACTAGACAGGAAATTAGATAGAACAACTATACATAAAATTAGGATATATATATAGAAAATCTGAGCATCCTATTAACCGATAGTATGTAATTGACATTTATATAACACCACCCAACAACAGCCAAATATACATTTTTTCAAGTGTCCATGAAATTCTGTATAGACTATAGCCTTAAATCAAATATCAACAACTATCCCTAAAATAAATATCAATAAATTTAATATAATTTAAATCATACAGGGTGTGCTATCTGATAACAGAAAGATAAGAGGAAAATCTCCAAATACTTGGAAACTATTACACATTTCTAATAAATCCATTAGTCAAGGAGGAAGTCTTTTTGTGTGTGTGTGTGTTTTTATTTTATGTTTTTAATTGTATAATTCAGTGTTTTTTTGTATATTTTATCATTTCAATAGGTTTTTGTGGAACAGGTGATATTTGGTTACATGAATAAGTTCTTTAGTGGTAATTTCTGAGATTTTGGTGCTCCCATCACCACAGCAATGTACACTATACCCAATGTGCAGTCTTTTATTCCTCACCCCTTCCCATCCCTTTCCCCAAGTCCCCAAAGTCCATTGTATCATTTTTTTAAAAACATGTATATGGAAGTCTAGAGTGTCATATTTTTTAATTTTTATTTTTATTTAAGTTCTGGGGTACATGTGCAGGTTTGTTACATAGTTAAATATGTGCCATGGTGGGTTGCTGCACCTATCAACCTATCACCTTCTTATGCCTTTGAGTCCTCACAGCTTAGCTCCCACTGTGAGTGAGAACATACAATATTTGGTTTTTCATTCCTGAGTTACTTCACTTAGAATAATGGTCTCCAGTTTTATCCAGGTTGCTGCAAATGCCATTATTTCATTCCTTTTTATGGCTGAGTTGTATTCCATGGTATATGTATACCACATTTTCTTTATCCTCTCGTTGATTGATGGGCATTTGGGCTGGTTCCATATTTTTTGCAATTCCAAATTGTGCTGCTATAAACATCTGTGTGCAAGTGCAAGTATCTTTTTTCTATAAAGACTTCTTTTCCTCTGGGTAGATACCCAGAAGTGGGATTGCTGGATCGAATGGTAGATCTACTTTTAGCTACTTAAATAATCTCCACACTGTTTTCCATAGTGATTGTAATAGTTTACATTTTCACCAATAGTGTAAAAGTGTTCCCTTTTCACCACATCCACACCAGCATCTATTATTTTTTAATTTTTTTTTTATTATGGCTATTCTTGCAGGAGTAAGGTGATATCACCTTGTGGTTTTGATTTGTGTTTTCCTGATAGTGATGTTAAACATTTTTTTTTTCATATGTTTGTTGGCCATTTGTATATCTTCTTTTGAGAATTATCTATTCATGTCCTTAGCCCAAAAGAGGATGGTGTAAAAGAAATAAAGAAATAGTTAATGAAATAAAAATATAAATACAAAATATTAAAAGTTGTGGAACACAGCTAAGGCAATGCTTACAGGAAAATTTATAGCACCAAATTAGAAAAGAGGGAAAATATCATATCAATGATCTATGCTTCCCACTCAAGAACTAGAAAAAGAAGAGCAAAATTAACCCAAAGCAAGCAGAAGGAACAAAATGATAAAGAGTGAATATTAGTGAAACTGAAAACCAATGAAGTTGAGAAAATTAGGAAAACATGCATCTGGTTCTTTGAAAAAGTGAATAAAACTGACAAACCTGTCAAGACTGACAAAGGAAAAAGAAGAGACAAATTATCAACATCATGCATGAAACCAGGGAGATTACAGGCCTTGCAAATATTAATGGAATAATAATACTAAATACTTCTACACACATAAACTAGACAGTTTGGATGAAATGAAACACTTATACAGAAAAAAACAAAAACTACAAAAACTCACCCACCATGAGATAGATAATTTGAATAATTGTATAACTATTAAGGAAATTGATTTCATAGTTTTAAAATTCACAAAAGAGAAACACACGAGCCTAGATTGCTTCACTGGAGAATTATCCTGATCACGTAAAAGTAACACCAATTCTGTACAATATATTCCAAAAAATAAAAAAGGAACACCTCCTAATTTATATTATGAAGCTAACATTATCTGGATACCAGAATGAAAGGCAGCACAAGAAAGGAAAACCACAGATCAATGTTCCTTAAGATTATAGGCACAGAAATCTTTAAAAATATTAGTGAATACAATTCAGCAGTATATAAAAATACATACTATGACCAAGTGGGACCAAGTATAGGAATTCAAGGATGGTTCAACATTCTAAACCAATGAACATAATCCACCTTATTAAAAGACTAAAGAAGAGATGTCATACCAATTCATACAGGAAAAAAAACAAAAACAAAAACATACAACAAATTTCAGCATCTATTTGTGACAAAAACTCTCAGAAAAATATGTTTAGAAAGCAACTTCCTCAACTTGCAAAAGGACATCAAGAAAATACCTACAACTAACTTTATGCTTAATGGTGAAAGAACGCTTTTCCCACATTATTGGGAATAAAGCAAGGATGTCCACTATCACTTCTCTTTTCAACATAGTGCAAGAAAATAGCCAGTACAAAAAGGTGGGAAAAGGAAACAAAAGGAATAGAAATTGGAAAAGAAGAATTACAACTCTTTTTGCAGATCAAATGATCACCTATGTAAAAAATCCTTGAGAATATACAAAAAATATATTAGAACTAATAAGTAAGGCTAGCATTGTCTCAGTATGCGAGATAAACATACAAAACTTAATTATATTTCTATATACTAGCAATGAGCACATGGAAGCCACAATTTAAAATACAGTTTATCATCATTCAAAAAAAATGAAATACTTAATATATAAATCTAACAATGCATGCACAGTACTGCTGTGATGAAAACTACATAACACTGATTTAAAAATAAAGATCTCAATTCTACCAAAATTTATATACAGCTTCAATGCAATTCCTATCAAAATTCCATAAGATTGTAGATGTAGTCAAGATTATACTACATTTTATATGGAAATATAAACAAGCTAGAATTGCTAAAACATCTTAGAAAAACAAGAAAAAAGTGGGATGCATCAGTTACCTTATTTTTAGACAAATGTAGCTATCATAATCAAGACTGTGGTGGTATTGATAACACATGGGCACACAGATCAATAGAACAGAAAATAAAACCTAAAAATAGGTTCATGCAATATGTTCAAATGAATTTTGCCAAAGGTACAAATGAAATTTAATGAAGTAAAATAGCCTTTTCAATAAATGGTCCTGGAGCAATTGGGTATCCATAGCCAAAACAACAATAACATCAAAAACCCTCAGTCTAAGTTTCACACTTTATACAAAAATTAACTCAAAATAGGTCAAGCAGTTGTGTAAGATGTAAAGTTACAGAATTTTAGAAAAGTAATACTTTTGGGGATCGAGGACTAGACAGAGTTCTTAGACCTGACATAAAAAGTATACTTTGTAAAAGGAATAAAAGATAAAATGCACATAATCAAGTATTTTTTCAAAAATTTTGCTCTATGAAAGACCCTGTTAAGAGAATGAAAAGATAAGCTACAGATTTGGGACAAGTATTTGCAAACTCTATGTATTTGTTTGCTAGGGCTGCCATAACAAAGTACCACTAGGTAGCTTAAAGAGAATTGTATTTATTTATTTACAGTTCCGGAGGCTAGAAGTCCAAGATCGAGGCATCAGCAAAGCTAGTTTCTTCCGACGTCTCTCTCATTGGCTTGTAGATGCTCTTCCTCTCCCTGTCTTTACGTGTTTTTTCCTCTATGAAAGTGTTTGTGTCCAAATTTCTTATAAGAACACCAGTCATACTGTATTAGAGCCCACCCATATGGTCTTAACTAATTTACCTCTTAGAACCCTATCTCCAAATACAGTTACATTCTGAGTTATTGGAGGTTAAGAATTCAGTATATGAATTTGAGGGGAAACGATTCAGCTGAAAACACCATGTATCTGAAAAAGGACTATTATATAGAAAATGTATACAACTCTCAAGCCTTAACACACACACACACACGCACGTGTGCGCGCGCACACACACACACGTCAAAAACATATGAAAAAATCTAAAAAAATTGAACAAAATCCAGAAGAGGAATTTCACCAAAGGGTATATACAGATGGCAAAATAATTATGTGAAAAAATATTCAATATCATTAGCTGTTAGAGAAATGCAAATTAAAACCACAATGAGATACTAATATATAATATTCAGAATGGCTAAAATTAAAAAAAATAGTGACAATAAATACTGGCGTGTATGCAGAGAAACTGGTAGGAAAATAAAATAGTACAGCCACTCTGGAGAAGATTTTGGCAGTTTCTGAAAAAACTAAACATGAAATAATCATATGATTCAGCAATTGCAATACTGATAATTTATCCCAGAGAAATGAAGGCGTCATGTTCACATAAAAGCTTGTACATGAGTGTTTAAAGCAGTTTTATTGGTAATGGCCCCAAACTGGAAAATAGTGTCCTTCAATGAGTGAATGGTTAAACGAATTGATACATACCTACCATGGTATAGTACTCAACCAGAAATACAAATTATTGATATACATGCAGCAACCTGTATGAATGTCCATAGAATAATGCTATTTATGTATAATTATTTCAACAAATAGAAAAATATTTTCACTGCTTAGCACGCTTAGAATACTCAGTTTTATTATGTAACTACTATTTACTATGTTCCAGTTTTGTTCTATGCCCGGGGTTTACAGTTAATAAAACACGGCCCTCTTGTTCCTCAGTGTTTACCAAGTGATCCTTAGAAATACTGATTTAAATAATACAAAAGGTTCCATGCTAATGTGGGGAGTTTCACACAGATTTTTTACCATTTTGTGTGACCATTAAAGTGAACATAATATTAAAAGAATAAATAAAAAGGTAAAAATTATATGATTTTTCTTTATTTGAAATAAACACTTATGGGATTGGTATGTTTTAAACTTTTCAAATATGATGAGAAAATTTGTGCCAAATTTGGATTTTTAAACAAAATTAACTGACATAATTGTACATATTTATGTCATTCATGGTGTTTCAAAACATATAGTGTATAGTGATCCAATCAGCATAGTTAGCATATTCATCATCTCAAACATTGATCATTTCTTTGTGTTGGGAACATTCACGATCTTCCTTCTGGCTATCTAAAACTATATAATATATTATTATTAACTATAGTCATTCTGCAGTAGTATAAACAGTAGAACCTATTCCTCCTATCTACATGTAATTTTCTATCCTTTGACAAATCTTTTTCTATCTCTTCCTTCCCTCTACCTTTCCCAGTCTCTAGTATCCTCTGTTCTACATTTTACTTCTATGGTATCAAATATTCTTATGGAAAATATTCACAAATAAAATAGAAAAAGATAAACTTTATGGACGAGATAGTAGAACTAAAAACATGGAAGTAGGAAAGATAAAAATTATTTAAGTACAATAGACATTTAGAATGTCAAATTAATTGGGAAATTGTTTTGCATCATTTTATACAATGTGACTAGAATATAGTTTTAGAGTTAGTTTTTAAACTACTCTTACTGTCAACATGCAACACACTCTCATCCGTATGAGTCATAATTATAAAAGTCCTTAATTTTCTTTTGAATGTCTCACTCTACTTCGTTCCAGGATTAGTAATAGCCCCTGTTTCATTTCAGACAAGTAGTATAGAATTTCTGTTATTCTACCAATCATTTCATTGATCGTTGATAGTTTTTTGCCTAAGCGTCTTTTGTTCTTTGCTAAGCCTTTACTATAATTCCTTTGATTGGATTGAAAACATTTGTAGTGATTATCTTTTATAGTTAATTTGTTGATTTCATAATTTTACATTATATTAGCTTGGATAAATTAATTAGTACATTTCTCTCTTTAGATAAAATTTTGTAAGTATCAAATATAATAATGTATGTGGAAGTCCCTTATAAACCCCAAAACACTATATCATTTTAAGTATTGCTATAAAACTGTTGAAAGATAACATTGTTTGCATGCTTGAAACCTCACAACAACCCAGTGAGCTGTACCATTGTTATCTCTGTTTTACAAATGATGAAAACATGAGACAGATAGGTTACTTACCCTATAACACACAGCTAGCAAGTGGTAGAACTAGGATTTAAACAAATGTAGTTTTTCTTCAGAGCCATCACTTCTTTAATGGAGGAAATGCATTGTTATTATTATTATGTTTTAGAAAGAGTTCCTTCGTCTTCAGACACCAAATGGTTTATGGCATTTGTAAAATTTTGCAGGGTCTTTATTGCCACTTTTCAAGATCATTGTTTTATGTCATGAGAAAGCTTAAGTATTGTCTGGAGGTTACTTGTTCTCTGGAAGGGACACTCATACTACCCATAGCTAATGAATATTCTGTTTTACTGTTTAATGGGAAGGAATTGTTCATGACTCAGTGAGAAGCAGGACTCTGATGTAAACTGCAATATGAGCTTAATGGTTCTCTGCTGATGAGAACTGCTTCTGACCAGGGCTACTTGGGCCTAATAATCTAAATTCCCTCCTGTATTCTTCCTCCTTTTCCAACACTTCTACCCCCAGCCCCATGCCACCACTTATGCACTTTTACACCATTACTCTCAACCCCTTTAATCCTAAGCCACAGGTGCCATCATGAGCACAAATGTAATTAACATAAAAGAAACATACAGATTTGTGGAAATCACATCTGTACTAGAAACTAGTAAAAGATAACATTCTTACAAAATATTAATAGCTCTGGATAATTTTAGACATAGCAAAGACTTTTTGTCAGATACAATGAAGGTGAGACTGCTATGGTCTAAATGTGGCCAGTCCAAAATTTGTATGCTAAAATCTAATCTCCAATGTGATGTATTTGGAGGTGGAGACTTTTGGAGGTGATTAGATCATGAAGGTAGAACCCTTATAAATAGGATTCGTGTTGTTTGTAAAGAGACCCCAGAGAGATAGGTCCCCTTTCCATCACATGAGGACATGGTGGGAAGGTATCGTCTATTAACCAGGAAATGGGCCTTAATCCAACACTAAAACTTATAGTAGCTTTATCTTGGACTTCCCAGCCTCCAGAACTGATAGAAATAAGTTTCTGTTTTTTATAAGCTACCCAGTCTGTGTATTTTGTTATAGCTACCCAGATGGACTAAGACATAACTGAATCAAAAGAAGAAACTAAGGCAGCCTGACTTTAAGCTATTCTTCCTGAAAAAAAATATAAAATCACAGGAACTAGAGGAAATTCTGCAAAACCCTCTATGTTTTCAGGGTGTTGATAGAACAAGTGACAGGATCTATTACTACAGAATAGGTTTCGTGGAGAGATTCAAGTACAGTCAGGGTTACAATAAATATCAAATGGTATATGACAGGACTCATGTGAGACAGAACAGCTAGGAGTTTCAGAAAAGAACTTAGACTCAGCCACATAACTGAAATAGTTGATAACCTAAATAAAAAATTCAATATGAGAAAGCTGACCTTTGACTGAATGGCTTCACCAAACTGAAAATAAATATATAAAGTTATGAGGAAGAATGTAGACATTCATGTGATATTTGTGAATAAGAAGGAATTACGGTAGAGAAAATTAAAACAAATAAAGGAGAAGCAATAATCAGGGAAATAATGGATAAAACATCCTGAATCTGAGTACCGGGCAAAATTCTGTGAGCAAAAGTGCATATATTTTCTTTAAAAATCTTTGAAATTCAATTCTCTAATCACAGGAAAAAATGCAGAAGTATTTATATTTCTGATGAATTTTTTGAATGTAAGAAATCACTAGGCAAATAGAGGTGTTGGCATCAGTGTAGAGCCTGTGAGGCAGAGTGGAAAGCATTTGCAAAGGCACAGAGGTATTGATAGAGCTTGGCACATGCAAGTGACAACAAGTAGTTTCGTGTTCTTGAAGTTTAGAGGATATGTTTGGGCACGTCAAATGATGCTGGAGATAAAAACGGGATTAAAATAGCAAAGGGTGTTACATGTAATACTAAGGAGACAGGACTTTATCTTGCAAGATCTTGGGGAAACATTTTAGGCATTTATATGACCTGATTTTTATTCTAGAAAAATCATCCTGTATTCTGTAACTTTGGAGTGGAGGGAAATTGAATATAGGGGAATTGGGAGTCTATTATAATAGTTTAGGTATAGTGTATAAGGAACAGATTGAAGAGCTATTTGATAGAATTTAGTGATTTATTGAATGGAAAAGGTTGCAAGAGAAAGAGGAATATGGGTTTATTACTTGGTTGACAAGAATAGTTTTTGTGACTATACAGATGATACAATATTAGTGTGGATTGGTTCAAGTTAGGAAGATCATTATTTATGGTTTTGACATGAAAGTAAGTAAATGGAATTGGAAGTTTATTTTATATGCCTGTAATTTAAGAAAGAATGTCTGACAGGAGATTACAGCTATGTGAATAATCTAGGTATGTGAGGCAGTAAGATATAGCAAGGAAGGTGGTCACTTGAGAAGAGTTAGCCAAGAAAGATGAAAGAGAATGAAAATCTAAATTAAATCAAATGTTTAAATCTTTGCAGAAGAAAATAAACCAGCAAAACAGACTGAGAAAAGTTTAAAAGGGAGAAAAAGAGTGTGATGTCTTTGTATCCATGCAGACATCACAAAATAATTGAGCTACAAGAATAAATTAATTGACATTGGTAAGTCAAGCTTGGGGACCAACAATGATGATTTCCTAGTATATTAATAGTCAATTGATAATCAAATGCCAGTTGTAGACAAGATAGCTCAGTTAGTCCAGATATGTAAGATGAAGAGGTGTTAAATTTGGTGAGCTTATATGGAGAAGATAGACCAATGATTGCATTAGAGTATAATTTGTCAGCTAAAAACATCAGGATTAATAAATAGAGACATTATTCAAAAAGCTGATTGAAAGTGAGGGAAAGGAACTATTGCAATAGTCAGAGTGGGATTATTACAATATGGAGAATGTTCTGACTATAAGATCTGCAAAAATCTCAAGGGTTAGGCAAAAAAGTTTCTCATTTATAAGGAAGAATAAACAAGACTAGAAATAAGTGAATGTGGGGAAGTGGAATAAAGAAAAGTAGTATGGTCTGACCTTAGAGCACCGACTGTTTTACCCTGAGACAAACCTATTCTCAGGAGGGGTTGTTAAAGGGAGACTGTGTGCTGGCTTGGGCTGATGGTGAGCCAAAGTTCAGGGGAAAGGGAAAGGAAAGGAAATAATCTTTTTTTTTTTTTTTAATGAGATATTCTTTAAAAATCTTTTTGCTTTTGTATAAATATATGCAAAATTTAAATCTTGATTGTCTTCACTGAACTATTTTTTTAAAATTTATTATTATACTTTAAGTTCTAGGGTACATGTGCATAACGTGCAGGT
>NW_012114688.1:8833309-8845326 GCF_000951035.1 Colobus angolensis palliatus | reverse complement strand
TACCATGCTGTTTTGGTTACTGTAGCCTTGTAGTATAGTTTGAAGTCAGGTAGCGTGACGCCTCCAGCTTAATCTTAACCAAAGTTTGGCTAACAAATATTTTGTTCGAATTGATCAATAGGGACGAAACCTTTCAGCTAATTGTTAAAAAAGGGAAGAATGCGAATTTGGAAGGTCTCTGTCAGGCCTTGTTAGAGATAAACAAGAAAGACATCCAAAAGTATTATTCAAGTCAGTCATAAAGAACAGGGTGCATCTTTTCAGTAAGCCATTTCCTGAAACAAAGGACTGGGGAGATTTCTTAACTTTCAGTGTTTTCAAAGAACACAGGGGTCAGCTAAAACTTAACATTTTCGAGTGTGACAAATTAACTATTTCACAGGACACAGGATAATATTGTATAAAGTCACTGAATGCAGATAAACATCAAGTAAGTCTTCTTGGGGGAAGGAACTGAGTCTCCCAAAGACTAAAATTGTGAGACAAATCATTGAGAAAGGCAGTTCAAGAAATACAGATGGCATTTGTAAAAAGCATTTAAGTTTGATTATCAGGTAATTCTATGTAGGATGAATGGAGATGAGATTAAGGAGCTAGGATGGGGCTAGATCAAGAAGGACTTTGTGTGGCAAATCAAGAAATTTGTAATTTGTCTTTCAGTGGTAAGCCAATGCAATATATTAATCCAGAATGCTATATGATAAGATTTACATTTTGGAATGCTCAATCTAGCAATAGTGCATTTTATGGTTTGGAGGGAGTGGGGGAACAGGAATTAATGAAGATATAAATTAGGAGAATTTTAGTAAGTTAGGGAAGTGATGATAAAGACATGGTAAAAACAATGGCAGAAAATAGAAGACAAAGAGAGGTAAGACTGATATTTGGGATGTTGAATGTACTGAATCTAGTAACATTTGCATGCAGGGAAGCATAAAAGAAACGCGAACCTAGGACGGTTCCAGGGTTTCTGGTTTAGGCAACTGTGGCCAGCGGTACCATTTACTAAGGTAGAGTATATGAGAAAGCAGGTTGGGAAAGAAGATTCATATTTGGGAAAGTTGTATTTAGTTAGATATCAGTATGACTATATTGTTATGTAGCTCAGGAGAGAGGTCAGGCATAAAGATAGAAATCTGAGAGTCTGTAGCACAAAGGTGAGTGTTGAAGCTATGAATTTAGAAGTGGTCATTTGGAGAATGCGTAGAGATTAAAAAGCAACATGGGGAAAGTTCTTTCAATGTAACAGTGAAGTGATAAACATGGTATGTATAGTTTTTTTTTTTTTTTAAGTGTAGAAGCAAACAAACTTTAGAGAAAAACTGAAAGGAGTGTAGTACAGAATCTAAGGCAAGTATTTCAAGGAGGGACTGTCCAATGTTAACTCTAAAAAAATGCCCTTGGATGATAGGGATAGAAGCTGGTGGAATGAGATACAGAAAAAAAAGAAAGTGGGAGAAAAAAATGTGGAATTCTGTTTCTAGATTTTGGGCTCTTCATGAAAGTTAGATATAAAAGGTTTCAGAATTGGGATTTAAGGATAGGTAAAGTTATATTTATAAATGAACGGATAGTGCTAGCAGAAGGAGAGTCTTAGAAAATAAATGTTAGACTCATAACAGTGACAGAGTGCCAATCTTCAACAAATAGAGTGATACTTCTTGTTTTAAGTTTGAGTAGAAGGCACTTCTACTCAGTATAGATAGGAATATAATTAAATTTACAGAGAATGGAGTTAATTGATGGAGTTCAACTTGATGGCTCTAGTTTCTCTGTGAAAAAAGAAGCAGGGTATTTAGGAAGCTCCAGGGAATGGACTGGAAGAGTATTAAATAGTGTCAAAGGTTTTCAGTAGCTAATGTTAGGAATAGAATCAAGAGACAAGGAAAGAAGTTTCTAATTAGCAATGAGTGTTTGAAAGTATAAATCGGAAGTAGCACTAATCCACAAGGTGTCGTGATTTTTGTTTGTTTGTTTCCTGTATACTTTATTATTGAGTGTATATGCGGAAAAGGTGTATGTTCTAAGTGTAATAGGGCTGATAATCTTCAGAAGAGGTGCTTCATAAAGAATGCAATTGTGAGTATTTTTAATGTGTTATCTTCTATTCAGAACATAAATAGTGACCTTATTTCTAACCAGTCAAGTTGTCAATGAAATATACTGAGCCTACAATTTCAAATCTAAAAGTTTTCAGGAAAGGAGATCTTTCTCAAAGGCAATATAGGATATTTTCCAAGATAATTTGCTGCATTCCAATAAAAGTGTCCAACGTTCTAGTTAAGCTACAACAAAATTTTTAACTACTATAAATTATTTTATGAATCAAAATATATCATTTTTCTTTATGGGGACTGACAGAGTATTTGCAGTTTCATTGAACACCTGTTCATGTCACTACCATTTAGAGAGCAGAATGATTATGGTTAAAGTTTTATACATATATATCAGATTGGGAAAATAATCTTTGATGGAAAAAGTTATCATCAATAATCTTAAATTTTGTGTAGAGAATTGAAATTATTTGATGCTACAATTATTGTTCTTTTACTCTAATAATAAAAATATATTAATTATTTTTATTAATCAGTTTCATTGCTCTAAAGAAATACCTGAGGCTGGGTAATTTATAAAGAAAAGAGGTTTATTTTGACTCATGGTTCTACAGGGTATATAGGAAGTATGGTGCTGGCATCTGCTTCTGGTGAGGGCCTCAGGAAGCTTACAATCATGGTGGAAGGTGAATGGGAGGCAGGCAAGTCATATGGTGAGAGAGGGAGCAGGAGACAGAAGGGGTGGTCCCACAACCAGATCTCATGTGAACTATATGAGCAAGAAATCACTCATCATCAAAGGGATGACACTAAGCCATTCAGGAGGGAACGGCCCCCATGATCCAATACCTCCCACAAACCCCTATCTCTACCATTGGGGATTACATTCCAACATAAGATTTGGAGGGGACAAGCATCCAATGATATCATAATTTAACTATAATGCCTATAAGACCTTGTGAACATTTTATTAGTTTATTTATACCAATAGATTACCAAGTTTAAAATATCTTTTGGAAATACTTTCATGAAAGTTAAAAATTATTAATTATATTTTCTTTATACAGGGAACAACCTATGAAGAGGAAATTAATAATATTCAATATATTATTTCAAAAATTAATGCAATTCTGGCTCATAATTCACCAGTTTTGATTGTTCAAAGATGGATACGTGGTTTCTTAGTTAGAAAAAATTTGAGGTATGTTTTGTTTTCTTTACCATTTGAATATTGAAATAAGAAGGTGAAGAAATAAGTGATCAAAAGTCAATTCTCCAATAATTTGCATTTTTGTATTCTCTATCATCAAAATGGTATAGTCTGTTTAACCTAACTTTAAGAAAAATACCACAGACTCTATAGTAATATAATATTTAGAATAATTAACATTTGATATTTTATTTTTTTCTTTTCAATTTACCATATAAATACAAATGTAAGCCATGGATTATAAAATGGGATACAATAGAAATATAAAACATGGAACATATATGGAAGATTTTATATTTTGTTTAGATACAAATACAATTTTGCTGAGACATCTGCTACCACATCAATCTATATTGTCCTTTATTTAGTTATCTTTTACTTTTTTCTTGTTCCTTGCATTCCTTTGCAGTAGCTAAGCTTTGCAAATAAACGAAAACCTTTTTTTTTTTGCTAGAATTTCTTAACATTGTACTTGCAGAGATAAGATAGGATACTCTCATCAATTTATAGTATTGGTCATACCAAACGTCAAACATATGAAAAACTAAATGAAAATTTTCATATAGCTTATTCTAAATAGTAAAATTCAGAAGATAGAAATGAAATTTGGCCCTAAAATATAGATAGGATTAACATAGATCTGGAATAAGAAAATGGATATTTGTTGGTAAAGCTAGATTAGGAAGTTTCACTGAAATGAGATTCAACATTCTGTGGTAAGATAGACACAATGAGACACAATGCCCTCCAGCATAAACCAATATATGCTAAATCATAGGTGGCAATAGTCCTGATAAAGAGAAACAAGTATGAGGAATAAGTAGCAAAACTGACCATAAATACAGTGCCTCTGACTTCTGAGGAAGTGGTTCCACATAATTTTCACACTGAGGTCAAAATATGAGAGAACATAATTTCACATTGGAGACAAGTCAAATTAACTGAGTAAAGGAGGTGCAAAAGAATCAATCAGGCAGTTGCTGAAAATGCCTATTTAAAATATTAATTCTGTCTTTATTTTGCATTTGAATTTAATGTGCTGTTTATATTAAATACAGGTCTAATTAAAGGATATTGTTTTTGGTTTATACCTCAGGGATTTTTTTCTCTGGTAGAATGAAAGTCCTCACTGACGCTCATATAACATGAGATAAAAACTTTGTTTATGGGAAGAATCTTTAAAAACTAAGCATGTATGAATAGAATTTGAGAGTTTTGCAGGAAGAGATTTCAATAATAATATATGACAGGGTTCAAGACAAACTGATTTGTATTTTCTCCCTCTTTAAAGCTCTGTTCTATTAGGCACATTACTTACCTACGCTGGGCTTGAATTTCTTTATCTGTAAAACTGTAAAGAACAGGGGCTAATAACAGTACTTATTTCTATTTTTTGTGGGAATTGAGATGATCAATATAATGCTCTTAGCACCTAGCAAAAGTAGATATTACATTCTTATTAGCTATTAATTTTTTGGTTTTTATTTTTTGAGATGGAGTCTCGCTCTGTCTCCCAGTCTGGAGTGCAGTGGCACGATCTCGGCTCACTGCAAGCTCCGCCTCCTGGGTTCACGCCATTCTCCTGCCTCAGCCTCCCAAGTAGCTGGGACTACAGGCGCCCGCCACCATGTCCGGCTAATTTTTTGGATTTTTAGTAGAGATGGGGTTTCACCGTGTTAGCCAGGATGGTCTCAATCTCCTGACCTCCTGATCTGCCTGCCTCAGTCTCCCAAAGTACTGGGATTACAGGCGTGAGCCACCACACCTGGCCTTAAAAATTTAATTATTATTGTTGTTATATTTAATGCTCTCTGTGTTGTTTGGTACCATGGGAAATTTCCCTTGGATTTCTTGCTCCCTTCCAGCATGCACAGAGTAATCTTTCAAAAATACAAATTTAATCATTTTATTCACCAACCTGAAGTCCTTCAGTGGCTTTCAATTTGTTTAGGACAAATGTTTGGAATATTGCTTCTTTGATGTGTTTCACATACTTTTACTCACATCACAAGCTCTTACCATACTCTATTATAGTCATCTCTATAATTAACTATATCTCCATATGTACTATAAACTGTATGAGACTGTATCTCTGTTTTCCACTCTGTATCTTTAACATGTAACAGAATGCCTGACACATGTTAGGTGCTCAAAATATTTTCTGAATTGATTAATACATCAATAAATGGAGAGACAGTGGGAGCTGAAATCAGATCTGGATTCATTCATGGAAAGGTGAAAGTAAGAATTAGGAAATATGAAGAGCTCCCCTCAGAGACAACTATAGATTCCCACAACCTAGTGTCTGAGTGATTAGTCCTTTTGTGCGTCTATTTATACGCATGAGAAATGTCTCCCCACACCCAAATATTTTGTACTTTGAAATTTTCAACTAAAAGTACTTGAAATATGTCTGGCTAAAATTTATAAAATTATTATGATTAATGCTATTATCTTTTAGAGTGGTAGTATTTCTAGTGTGGGTGATTGCATATAAGGAAAGTATACTTTTATTCTTAGAATCAAATGTGATTAGATTGATAGCCTCCTAAACCTATGTAAAGGCAGCTATATTGAGATCATAGGGAGGATTATTGGTTGCGTTGATGGGTTGTAAAAAAGGAAAAAGAATGGAAAAGAATATAGGAAACAAACATTTATTGAATGTGCAATATATGTAAAGCACCATATTAGGTACATTAATCCATTTTATTATTTAATAAAACAGAGCTTTTGAGTCTTTCTGTATTTTCTGTTTTACAGATGAAACATTGAGACTTTAAACTTGGAGGGGAAGCTAATATATGAATCAATATCAGACAGCTATTTTGTGTTGGGCATTTGTGGTCAGTTATGAGAAGATGAAACTGCATGTAAATACATATCAGATTCTGGTGTTTAACATTTTCCAAATTCCATGCTCCTTTTACTTTTCAAACAACACTCCTGAAGTCAGCTTTTCCAAACAGCTCTAGTTCTTTCAGTAAGGAATGCTATTTGGAAACTAAGATATAGAAACTAGATGTATTCATTGCTATTGGGGTATCATTATTTTAGCCTATTTCAGCAGACAGAATATGAATTATTCTTTCCATCATAAATTCATGTTAACACCTCAAATGTTAATCCAACACAGAAGGTTCTTCACTGCTTTCATTCAAAATTATACTTCCCTTCGAATTTTGGTTGCCAACATTATTAATTTTACTCATTAGCTTAATCCTACAATATACATAAAAGAGTTTCAAAATCGCTATTACATACGACTATCAGCAATGTATTTAATACAATTCAAGATTTGTTGCAGGATTTTTTAAATCATTATTAGACTGGAGATATGTTGTCAAAATACTTTATTGAATAGTTATTCATATTTATTTATAGTGACAGTAGTTCTTTTTCTACTGATTTTCTTTTTAATTTTAAAAATATTTCTTATTTTAGTCTATTTCACTTAGGACATTTTTTGTTGTTTTCATTTATAATTATAATCCTTCTGGTTTAGTCTTTACATATAAAATGAGTTTTTAAATACTGATTTTTTTCTGATTTCTATCTGCATTTCTAAATTTGCTCTTATATGTCATATAATTTTCTTGCTATCTTTTTGTTCATTTTGAAATAATAGGTTATAATTTTATTTTTATTTTTTATAAGCTTCACTTTCTGGCCTGCTTTCATTGTCTACGATGATGTTGTTATGCTCTTTATTTTCTTTTTATTATTATTCTTTAAAGGGTGAGATAGTGTTTTTTCTGTATTGCTGGTTCTATAAAATTAGTTTTTCTGAACTTTAAGAAGAAGCTTTTCTTTTTTCAGGATTTAAAACTACTCCTATTGTGTTTGTGTAGTATTCACAATATCATGGTTCTCTTTATGGTATCTCTGGCTCTGGTTCCTTTACTTCCTTGTTAATGTGGATATTTTTCTGTCTCTTTTCACTATTTTTCTCTGCTAATCAATTAGGATTCTATTCCAAGGAAATTCTCCTCACTTTGGGCTTTGACCTGTAAGAGAGTTTTGGCTGGTTAGTTTTGGGGGTGTAGAGTCCCAGAATGCTTCATATCCTTTAGATCTTACCATAGATTTTTTGATTTATTGTAGTCACACAGTAATGCCCATCCCCCCCTCCGAATTTAGCTCCTCTTCTTACTATTTGTTTTGTTTCTTCCATCAAATAAATGCCTCATTACTGTCATCTGTTTCCTCCTGAATAATTGCTAACACAGCAGTGGGCTTACAGTTGTCAATGCTTTTTCCCCATTCATTCACATTTGGATTTCCTGAGGATACTTTGTCACATGGTACTGTTGTAGAAATTCAAAAATTTTGCCTTCTAGTTGTTATGTCTGTTTTTATGAAGGAATCTGGAGAAATTAGAAAACTTTGTCACTGCCATAACTATTATTCCACAGTGCCTTTAAAAAGTAGTGTTTACATGTTAAAAGCATTATTCAGGCTGAGGTGGGCGGATCACGAGGTCAAGAGATCGAGAGAATTGTGGCCAAAATGGTGAAACCCCTCTCTACTAAAAATACAAAAATTAGCTGAGCGTGGTGGTGCACACCTGTAGTCCTAGCTACTTGGGAGGCTGACTCCATCTCAAAAAAAAAAAAAAAAAACAAGAAGAAAAAAAAGCATCATTCAATAACTATGTCTGACAAACTAAATTTCTGTGACTTTCACATTTTAGGTGATTTTTATTAAATAAATATTTATTTCTTAAAACATATAAGGTGGGGATAAATGAAATATCCTATAGTTATATCATCAGAGGTATGATTAGGGGAACTTGGATATTTAAGTATCACAAGAGTAAATTTAAGGCAATTCAAATGGTTGACCTCAAATTGTTGAATATTTTCTGTATGTAAAATAGACAAAAAAATCAGGTATAGTGAGTGAAAGTTGTAGAAAGATAAATTTCAGCTTATTTTCCAAGAAAAATGTTTAACTCTGATTGTCTGATTGTATGGTTGCAAATTTCTTTTTGCAGGTAGTGTTAATGTAGGAACCATCTAAATGCTAGGGCTGTAATAAACTAGGTTTTAGCAGAAGCGAGAGTTTACTATATGAAAAGTCTAAGATACTTAGGCTGCATTTTCCAGTAAATATGATTAAAATACATTAATATACGTATTGGAAAATAATAGCAAAATAGTACGTTATCTTATCCAATGAGGAGCAAGAGAAGGAGGCACATAATCATCACTATATATGACAATTTCCTGAAAGTTTTAGTAAATTTGATAATTAAAAGAAGAAGAAATAATGTATTTGTATGTTTTACTTTTTCAATTCAGTTCTAGGTAAGAGGGATCCCCAATATCTTGGCTTAAACTTGGCAGAAGTTTTGTTTTTTGTTGTTGTTGTTTTTGAGATGGAGTCTCGCTTTGTCGCCCAGGCTGGAGTGCAGTGGCTGGATCTCAGCTCACTGCAAGCTCTGCCTCCCAGGTTTACACCATTCTCCTGCCTCAGCCTCCTGAGTAGCTGGGACTACAGGTGCTCGCCATCTCGCCCGGCTAGTTTTTTGTATTTTTTAGTAGAGACAGGGTTTCACCAGGTTAGCCAGGATGGTCTCGATCTCCTGGCCTTGTGATCTGCCCATCTCGGCCTCCCAAAGTGCTGGGATTACAGGCTTGAGCCACCACGCCCGGCCTAGAAGTTTTGTTTTTAATGTGAGAAGAGTCTGTGGTTCAAGAAGTCCAGGCCTGTGACAAAAGGCCAAAATCAAGGCACAAAATCAAGGACCCAACCTTCCTCTAACTTTTCAATCTACCTTTCTAATTTGCGTGTTTTATCTTCAAGGTCATTTATGCTCAAAATGGCTGCCAGAGTTCCAATCTTTACATCTGATTGTATGCTCGAAGACAGGCAATACTGAATGGCAGAAAGGGGCACATCTCCCCATTATAACAGCAGTTTTAATCACCCTTATTGGATTTACTGCATTTCCCTTTTCCTACATTTCCTTGGCCAGAATTCCCCTTTCCTACATTTCCTTGGCTAGAATTTAGTTGTATGGGTACACTGGCAGCTAAGAAACAGGGTCTTTTTTCTGTTATCTTTGTCACCTGTATGAAATTTGGCTACTGTTACTAAGTATTAAAAAGAGAATTGGAATTGAGTGGTGTCAGGCAGTTTCTGACACAGAATATTTGAAAGCAAAAGACAAAATAATAATTATTGCCAGCAGCTACAAATGCCTGTATGAACAAAGGAGAAAGGCTAGCATATTAAGAATCTAAGCATCTGTCTCATGAAGATAGAAAAATAGCAGAAGTTATACCCAAACAGTGCAAAGGGGAATAAGAAAAGTAGTATCAGAAATGAATGAAATGGAATATAAATATACAATAAACATGAGAAAATGCACATGAAAAAATTAATATATTTAAGAGTTCATTATTTATGGAGAGAAATTGGTAGTACTCCAGCAAGACTGATAAAGCAAAGAGAAAGTAAAAATATAAATTACCAACATAAAGAATTTAAAAAGGCACATTGCTATAGGACTACAGATATTAAAGTGAATAAAGAACAACTTTATACCAAAAATTACAATTTTTTTATGTGATATGAAAAAATTCTGTGAAGAAACAATTTTCAAGCTGACAAAGGAAGAAATAAAAATACTAAATAGTTGTACATACATTAAAAAGTTGAACACATTATTGAAATCCTTTTCACAAAGAGACATTGAGCCTGGATGAATTTACAGATGAATGATTCTATACATGTAAGGAAAATATAATGCCATCTTACATAAATTTCCCAGAGAGCAAAAGAAAACACTTTACATATTATTTTGAGAGATCAACAAAAATTTAATACTAAAATCTTACAAAGACGTTACAAGAAAGAACATTTCAGGTCAGTATCATGAATACAAATGTAAAAATCATGAATACAGTATTAGAAAATTAGATCCAATGATACAGAAAAAATAATAATACCTTATAACCAATTTAAGTTTATTCCAGGAGTACAAGGTTAGTTTAACATTAGAAAATCACTTATAGTAACAGAATAAAAGAGGAAAATAACACCATGGGCATTCCTCACTTTTGCCCCGAACCATGTTGATGAAAATGTGTGCCTATTATAAGCCAGTTGTGTCCTCACTTCACATGGTTTCAGGGTAACTAAGATTTGATCTTATTTGAGCTTATCTCACATATAGTAGGTAGAATTCATAGGTGATCCACATGGCTTTTGTTCCCTGGTGTTACTCGCATGATCATGTTATGTTGAAGGATGAATTATATTATGCTAATTATGGTCAAATAAATTATGCTGAGACTACTCCACTACACCTATCAGATTCAAAGTCAAAACACCCTATCCAACCAACACCATAGATACGTCTATAACAAAAAATACTTCCCTACAAAATTTAGAAGAAGCAACTGTTAACACCAGATGTCCTAGATGTCAATGTAAGGAAACAAGAAACATGAAAAAGCAGGAAACATAATGCCTCCAAAGAAACACAATAATTCTCTATAAACAGATTCCAAAGGAAAAAAATGTATTTGAAATGCCTGAAAATTTTTTTTAATGATTTTAAAGGAACTCAGTGAGATATACACAGTTAAGCAATACAAAGAAATCAGAAAAGCAATTCATGAATTCTTGAATGAGAAATTTAAAGTGACCAAATTCTCACATTTTGAAAGACTCAGAAGAAGAAGAGATGGACAAAGATGTAGAAAACCTATTTAATGAAATAATAGCTGAAAACATCTTAAGTCTTGCAAAACATATAGACCCACATACAGAAAGCTTAAAAGTCCTCAAAAAGATTCAACCCCAAAAGGTCTTCTCAATGGCACAGTATAGTTAAACTGACAAAAGACAAAAGCAGAGAGAATTCTAGAGACAAGAGAAAGGCATTAAGTCACATATAAGGAAATCCCTCTCAGACTAACAGTTAAAACTGTATCCAAAACATGTTTTTATCAATAACGCATGCCTTTTAAATTAAATTTTTAAGTTTTCTGACACTTTCACTTTATTTTACGGACATTGTGTTGATATTGGAAAGCTTTCCTGAAATGATTAGCATTTTGACATAAAATCATTATTCTCTACTGTAATTGTCAGGGTAACAACCTGTGTTATCAAATATCAAATTAATTGGGTTTGAAAAATACTTTAAAATGTTTCATTTATCATGATTTAGAATCTTTCATGGTTGATCAGAGAAAAAGAGTAGATAAAAAGAGAAAAATTTATTTATTTCATATGGAGTTTTTTTAGAATTTTCTTGCTGCCTGTATAATGATAAGCATAGAAAATTGTAGAGATTAAGTGTACCAGCCGGAGGCGGTGGCTCACGCCTGTAATCCCAGCACTTTAGGAGGCCAAGGCGGGTGGATCACAAGGTCGGGAGATCGAGACCATCCTGACTTACATGGTGAAACCCCCTCTCTACTAAAAATACAAATATTAGCCAGGAGTGGTGGCGGGCGCCTGTAGTCCCAGCTACTCGGGAGGCTGAGGCAGGCAGATCACGAGGTCAGGAGATCGAGACCATCCTGGCTAACATGGTGAAACCCCGTCTCTACTAAAAATATAAAAAAAACAAACAAACAAAAACTAGCCAGGAAAGGTGGCGGGCGCCTGTAGTCCCAGCTACTTGGGAGGCTGAGGCAGGAGAATGGCATAAACCTGGGAGGCTGAGCTTGCAGTGAGCTGAGATCCGGCTACTGTACTCCAGCCTGGGCAGCAGAGCCAGACTCTGTCTCAAA
>NW_012114688.1:8823564-8833259 GCF_000951035.1 Colobus angolensis palliatus | reverse complement strand
AAAAAAAAAAAAAAAAAAGAGATTAAGTGTACCAAATTAAATTTGCTTTTTAATTTTTATTGTTCATAGGCAATTCTTTTCTTTTGATACAGAGTCTTACCTGTAGTCCAGGAGGGAGTGCAATGGCATTATCTAAGCTCACTGCAACCTCCACCTTCCTGGGCTCAAGTGATTCTTCCACCTCAGCCTCCTGAGTGGCTGGGACCACAGGCACACATTGCCATGCCTGGCTCATTTTTGTATTTTTTGGAGAGATGGAGTTTCGCAATGTTGCCCAGGCTGGCCTCCAACTCCAGGGCTCAAGCAATCTGCCTGCCTTGTCCTCCTGAAGTGCTGAGATTACAAGTGTGAGCCGCCTCAGCTGACCAATTATAGGGAATTCTTATAAAGATGATTTTATTTATTATAAAACAATATTAACTATTTAGGTCTAATCAACTATCCTACTTACTGTGAAGTTTTTGGTGTTATTCAAAGTTGACAGTGGATTAGAATCATCAGATAATGTATTCAAGTTCTGGCTTGGCATTGTGTGCCAGACATTTTATGTAATTTACCTGATTTGATCCTATAAACAATCCCAGATAACTTGCCTGAGGTTTCAAAACTTTTAAGTTATAGACACAGGACTCAGGCCCATATTTCATGGAACATAACCAAATAAAATAAAATAAAATAATTGGTATTATTCTGCTAGAACTTGCTAGATCTTGGGAAAATATTATTTCTTAATAAAATTTTCATAGCAAAGTTATGAAATTATATACAAATGTGCACTACCTGCCTTATAGGCATGATATAATTATTAATTTTTATTGATCAGTTCATTCTACAAGTATTTAGTGAGTGCTTCATTCTACAGTTCATTCTACAGTATTTATTGAGTGCCTGCCATAGGTTAGGCCCTTTCTCGGTCCTTAAGATACAACAGTGGACAAAACATTTAAATTCACTGCCTTTGTGGCGTTTATATTTTAATAGAATTATTATTTTCACATATATAGTGGCATATAATGGGACATATATAATGGTATGCTAACATTGTATATGATTTTACATTATAAGTAACATAATTATTTTATTCCTAATAGATTATTTTTGCTGAAATACAATCATGCATTGCTTAATGACAAGGATACCTTCTAAGAAATGTGGTGTTAGGTGATTTTGTCATTGTGTGAACACCATAGAGAGTACTTAGACAAACTTAGGTTGTATAGTCTACTACACACCTGGGCTGTGTAGCATAGCCTAGGTGGTGTAGCCTATTTGTAGCCTAGGCCACAAGTCTGTATAGAATGTTACTATACTAAATTTTGTAGGCAATTGTAACATAATGATAAATATTTGTATATCTAAATATAGAAAAGAGAGGAAAAATATGGTAATATAATTTCATGGGGACCACCAGTGTATATGCAGTCTGTCATTGACTGGAACATCATTACATGGCATATAACTATATACTTTGTAGGAAGGTTTAAATGTACACTTGTCTTTATTAAGTCATTTGTTCCTCACAGCAGTTCTGTGAGATAAATATTACTTCATAGATATGAGAGAGAAAATTGAGGATTTATTTTTGAAAGTAGATAAAAAGAAGAGAAAATACTACATTTAAATACTTAATATATATATAATTAAGAAAAAACTAAGTAAGTCATTATATTTCAGTGGTGGAATATTTTACAAAACTCTTTTCAAATTTACATTGTTGACCTAGTATACTTGTGCTGTTTTTCTGATTACGTGGTTGATGAATAGCTAATGAGTTATTTCTTTCATAATTGATTAAAACAAGTAATTTTTTTAATCCTTCTCACATAAAAGTTTAGAAGATTAGATTATGTAGTATATGGAGTTCTTACTTGCAAACAGCAGAAACTAACTGTAAATGACTTAGACAATAATAGAATTGGTTAGAGGCTTATTCAGGAAGCTCACCAAAAATTCAGGAAGACACAGTAACTAGCCTTGGAAAATGAACAGCAGCAAGAAGCATGGCAGAGCCAACTCCACCAGAGAGCGTTCCTAATTTTCTGTTGTTATTGGCTGCTTGTCTCCCCATTATTCTATTGCAGCTGTCATGAGTGCCCTTTTGCTGTCCTTGTGCTTTTGGATTGTCCCTAAAAAGTAAAAATCCAGGGAGAAAGCACCGAATTGGTTAAGCTAAGTCATATGACTGTGGCCTTAGCTGTTAGGAAAATGGAAAATGGGATTCGTTCTCTGAAGTCATTCATACGCTAGTGATAACAACATTAGTAGAGGTACCCAAAATGGAAGGATTTTCAGGTGTTGTCTACCTCTGCTAAACATACATTAAATTATTTTTGTATGTATAGGCCATATTAACATAATAAGCAAGATTGATATGGAGTCTCTATAATATTTCTGTAGGTAAAAATATTTTAAATTTAATTTAAAATTGTACATGTATGTGTGTGTGTATGTGCATTTATTTTTCATTTTTCCTTAAAAATTTCTAAGGCAGAATGGGAGAAAAATGTGTGTGTGTGTGTGTGTGTGTGTGTACACATACATGGATGAATTAGGATAAAATATAGATATAAGGTTGGGAAACTACAGTCCGCAGGAAAAATCTGATATAGACTGTGCATAAGGAATAATAGTTTTTATAATTTAAAAGGATTGTTAAGATAAAAGAAAAATATGCTATAGAACATATATACACTGTAACATCTACATATTTACTAATTAGATTTTTATAGAAAAAGTTTGTTAACCATGACTGTTACAGAAGATACAATGGAGATAATGTGATAAATGGTTTTTTTGCGGTTTTTTTTTTTTTTTTTTTTGCGGACTGTTACAGGCCTCTGAATTTGAGGCTTGCTTGAAGCTGTGTCCAAGAAAGTGAAAAAATAAGTACAACTTTTTTTCTAATTTTTAAGTTGATAGAAAAATATCAATCTAGTTTGCTTGAAATATAAAATTTATTGAAAATAAAGGAAAGTTTCATGTTAAACTGGACTCCAGAAATTTGTTCTAGATTAAGTTTTCATATAACTAACTTAGAAATCTGCATTGTTGATTACTTGGGCAGTATTTGATATGTGGATATCCTGGGATCATGCCAAATGTGGTTGCAAATAAGACTTCTTATCAAATGAAGGGACACTGATTATAATCTAGGAAATTAGACCATAGATCAGGACTAGGAAGTTAGCTAATCAGTCTATCAAAGTTAAGAGCACCTTGTTAAGGAGAAAAGAGAAAAAAGAAGAGAGCTACTAACTGAAGGGTGCCCACATAGGTAAAGAATAAATGGATCATAGTTGATTCTGAGGCCAAAATTTTAAACACCAACATCTATTTATGTATTTTAAATGTATATCATTAATGCTTTGCTAGTTCTTAAAGGAATATAAATTATTATAATACTCAAAATAGCATTATCACAACTTATATGAATCAGGAAATGATTAGTCTCATTTAAAATTACTCACATTAAAGGTTTACTTTAAGTATAAAACATTTATAATGTACTTAATATAATTTGTTAATATGAAAGCATTACAGGCAACTTTTTAGTAATATATCTGATGTGCCAATGATAGTTACCATAGCTACCTGGGGAGTACATTTTGAGACTTAATTTTGGAATTATGAGATAAAAAGTTATAATATATAATACATAAAAGGTTATTTTATTTGTTATAGTAAATTATGTAATTGTGAATGCTGAGTGTGTTCAACAATGATATTATTACTTATGTATAATGAAGATTAGATTAATTCCTACCTTAAATGTTAGGTATATTAAAGATACCAGTAGCAGAAGTTCCTTAAAGAAAATTATATTTTAAATAATAAATTTATGCCAACATTTGCATGAAAAATGTTTAATAAGGTGAATTTCCTGGATATATACAATGATTTAAAATATTGTCTAGCTTTGCATATGGTAGGGGTTGTTAACCATCTGTTAAGACAAAGTACGAATTCAAGGCAATACTATCTAAAATTTGCATCTTCAAAATTTACCTTACTTCGTTTAATGCTATCTTGGAACACAGATGTGCTTCTTTCTTCTACTATTTGTCAACCAAAAATTATCTTTATTAGAATGCTATTAAGGAATCAATAACATTTTATGGCTGGGTAAACAATTTCAATAATTAAATATTATCCATAAGATAGGGTCTCACATTCATCTTACCGGTTGAATAATGATCCTTCTGAAGTTGTCAGAATTGGACTGAATTGTTTCCTTATTTAAAGTTTACTCCAAATAATTTTAATTGCACTAATACTTTGCAAAATATTTTGACTCCTTTGAAACTCAGAATAAAAAATAGATGTTTATATTAGTCTTATTAGAAAGTAGTTTTCCATTTTTCAGAAGTGGTACTAGAAGCAGAATATTTTGTGTGTTTGCTTTCTTTCAAAATGAATGGGCTTCTACATAGATACACATGCAAGACAGCTTTATTGCTATCTTCTTGTCCTCATTAGACTTACTGGAAGATTGGTGGCATAAAAAGGTGGGTGGACTCATTCCAATAATCTGTGGGTCTTCCTGCACTGAAGGCAAGTATAGTACATCCATCAGCAGGTTTCAGGAGCTGCAAAAATAAGTGGTACGGCCTTGTTGCATGCCCTGATGATTCAAGCTGTAACAGCATGATCACTTCTTTCTGCCTTCTTTATGGATTCAGGTAAGTATAGCCCTGACTCTTTTAAGCAAGCATTTGTGGCCATTCCAGGAATAAGTACCCTTTAAAAATACAAAATTCACATGAAATTGTATACAACAGATGACACTGAAATTTAAGCTACTTTAACAGTCAGCCTTATATCTGTGACTTTTACATAGGCTTTGGCTACCTATTCTAACGATGGTTTGGCCACCTAATTTGCAAAGTCAGAAAGTCACATTACAATGCAGTATTTCCTTGGTTGAAGTGGACTGGGTGTGGTGTGATTAATTCTGCTTTGGTAAAGTAGGTAAACACTGTTAGGAGGAGAATATGATAAAATTGAAGCTTTAACAATTCCTGAGTAATATGTGGGTTTCATTATCTCATTTGATGGGATAATTAATAATTTGAGAAGCAGTATTTTTAGTAAAGTGGAAGTATTGGTGATACTATGGATGTGAATAGAGACTGGTACAGCTACTGTGGGAAAAATATGAAGGTTCCTAAAGTAACTTAAAATAGTACTACCATATGATGCAACGATTCAACCCCAGTCTTTCAAACTCAAAGGAAATGAAATCACCACCTTGTAAAGATGGCTGCACTCCCATGTTCACTGCAACGTTATTCACAATAGCCAAGATACAGAATCAATGCAAATGTCCATCAAGGAATAAACAGATAACGAAATTGTTCTCAGATTCTCTTGACCACCTTTTCTGCTCTCTCTTTTCTGGTCAAGTCTACATTCATATTATGATCGCTGGTTTACCTTTAGACTTAGATGAAACAGTCCATAAAACAAGAGATCTCTCTGAATGGCACTGACAAGCCAGGTTGTACAAGCCATCAGTGTGGGGGTAAAACACTCTGCATAAGATTTGACCAATAGGTAACTCGAGATGGGAGAAAGCTGGGAACACACATTTCTCCTCCTTTCCCTCTCCTAGGAATGACTCATTCTTATCACACTTCCGAAGAAGTTCTATGTGTTGTGTGAACACGTGCACTATGCATCTGGCAGTATCTCTTAGTGACTCATCATGCAATGGTGACCAGTGTTGTAACCGAAGGCATTAAATTTCTCTTCAACTTAAAAAAAAAAAAAAAAGTTAAATAAGTTTGTGTATATGTGTGTGTGTGTGTGTGTGTGTAAATGAAATATTATTCAGAATAATATTATTCAGTGCCTTTAAAAAGAATGAGAATTCTTTAGGGGAAGAAGTGGTAATTCTCAGTTTAATCTCTCCAGGATTAAACTATGAAACTGCTTTTGACTTGATATTCCAGTTATCTTTTAATAGTGGAAAACAAAAGTGCACTAGGAAAATTTTTCATAAAGCAACAAAATGAGTCCAATATTTTACCAAAATAATATTGTTTGTGTTTGTTTTCCTAGTTTTATATAACTCATAATTTTGGATAAAAGTGACATAAAATTGTAAAAAATTAGAACAACATTTTTATCAAACAAAATATGTATCTAATACATATTTAGAAATAAAAAGTATTGGGTTAAATTATCTGCATCTTAGAAATACCAGATGTTAATAAATAATTATTGAATAAATGAATGTCTACATTGGTGTGTTCAAAACATTACATTTAGAAATTTTAATATTTTTAGAAACAATTCAAACAATATAGCTGTCCATTCATATTTTCTAGATACTGTTTTTGTGGCAATACAGGCAAACTGAATTTTTTTTCTTGAAAAAGCTATAGTCATGCTTTTGTGTAAAATATTAGCTCAAACCGTGTTTTACTGATGCAACATTGCCATCTAACCATGCTTATTTTTAGAATCATCAACTTATTTGTATTTTGAATTGATAATCTAGCATGTACTATTAAGAAACTGAAGTAGATTTTTAAAAATTTACTATTGGAGATATAAATTAGAATAGACAACAAGAACTGAGCTACAAATTTAGTTTTGAACATCTTGGCAGCCAAAGAAAACCTAGTTCGATGATGTTAGTATATTAGTTGCTTGATGTGTCTTAAATGCTTTAGGTGTTTTAGGTGTTGAGAATACAAAAAGATGCAAATTATGGTTCCTAATCATAAGAAGATAATAGTTCAATTATAGAGACAAACAAACACAGTATTTTATCTACATGATAAATATTACAGTAGACAAATATTCACCCAACTTTGTGGGCATACAGTTAAGTCTGATTGGGTGAGGTTGTCAAGAAAGACTTCATAGAGGTTATATTACACGAATAAAAATTTAAAAATTTCAGCAAGTATGGAATGTATGTATGTTTTTACATTGGAAAGGATGTGGTGCCAGAAGAGTGGGATTAGTTGTAAAGCGTTTAATTCTAGTCAAACTATAGGATGTGTAAAGTTATTGAGGTAGGGAGGGATATTTCACATTAATATGATAATAACTTATTTGGTGTGAAAATACCTTAGGGCAGGGGAAATAAGCTTAATTGCCTTGTAGTAGGAAATCGTGTCCTACATGATTTCAGTCCTTTGACTTTGAATTTCATTGAGATTTGCTTATGGCCCATGCTTTTCACCTGTGCTTAAAAAAAAAGTGTCCTCAATATTTATTGGCTAGCATATTTTTTGTATTTCTGTTAGGTCACTGGTTAGGTGGTGTTCAACTATTCTATTCCTTATTAATTTTGGGATTACTAGATTTATCAGTCACTGGGAGAAGTGCACTTACATCTCTCACTGTGATTGTAGATATTATTATTTCATTATAGTTAGGTCAAATTTTGTTTTATGTATTTTGAACTATGATATTAGTTGCATAAAAATTTTAAATCATGTCAATCTGTCCATTGAACCTTTTATCTTTATGAAATGACTCTAAATTCATCTAGTAATCTTTATGGCTTGAAGTTTACTTTATCAAATATATTTGCACTGGCTTGTTTTATATTTAGTTTTTGCATGTTTATTTTCTATCCATTTGGTTATAGGTTATAATCGTTCTGTATATTTATCTTTAACTATCTATTTCATAAATAGCAGAGTTTGGTTTTTTAAATCAAGTCTGATAATTTTTATGTTAGCTGTCATATTTGGACTATTCAAATTAAATGCTATTCCTGGTGTTTGGGGTATTAAATACATTTTTATTTTTGCTTTTTGCTTTTCTCTCCTGTTCTGCACATTTTCTCCCTCATATTTCTTGCCTTCTTTGGAATTTAGTTTTTATTATTGTATGTTATCCCCCTCTACTGTTTTGGAAGATACACTCTATATTTCCAATTTTGAAGAATCAGTAATCCTGGCAATTAAAATATGCTTGTTTACTTTAATATATCTTCATTTAATTAGTACCTTTACTCTTCTTCTTGACTATATAAAAATTTTAGAACTCCACTTCCATTATATCGCCTTTTCAACTTTAATGCTATTTTGACATGTATTATAATTTTATCTATGTATTATAATAAGACATTAATATTGTTATTTTCATATAGTCAGTATTTATATTAAGAAATATTATCCTTTGTTGTAAGTAGTGGCAAGCCATTACGAGTGTTTAAGCACAGAAGAGATGTCATGAGATGTTACTCTACAGTTATGTGGAATAAAAGTTTTAATGAGGGAAGACTAAAGCCATCAATCCTAGGTTACTAAAATAGTTTAGGTGAGTCAAAAGGGCCTGGAATAAAATATAGATGTAGGGATTGGATAAAGGTATTTATGGGTACAATACAGAGAATTTGGTGAGCAAATGGGTAGTGGTTGTTATGGTGAGAAAAAGAAGCATATGATGGATGACACTAAAAATTGTGGTGTATGCAATTGCATGGATAGTGGCCAGTCCTCACTGCTTCCCTTCCTAGCTTCTTGCTTTTTCCTTCCATCCCTCCTTCCCTTCCTTCCTTCCTTCCTTCCTTCCTTCCTTCCTTCCTTCCTTCCTTCCTTCCTTTCTTCATTCCTTCCCTCCTTCCTTCCTTCTTTCCACTGAAGAGTTTGAAGTCAAATTATATATTTTATTTCCCCAAAGCCATCATATTTTCATCATTTACAGCTTAACATTTTACATTTATGTGTGTGTGTATACATATTTTTGTGTGTGTTTATTTATTTATTATTTATTTATTTATTTTTGCAGAGACAGGTCTTATTATGTTGCCCAGGCTGGTTTCAAACTACCGGCCTCAAGTGTTGGCCTCCCAAAGTGTCATATTACAGGTTTGAGCCACCATGCCCAGCCACTCTCATATTTTCTATGATAAGTGTACTGCGGGCTGTATTGGAGAGGAAGGGAAGGTGCTGGGAGAGGGACAGATATGTCATAGATAATTGAATTTCATGTGTAACCCAGTTACCTCCTGGAGCCCATGTAGTCCTGGGAGTTATGAAATATGATTTGAGTATAAACATTATCATCTTTAAAATGAAAACTACTCCCATTACAGGTGTAACTGGCAGCATGTTCTGAGTCCAAAAATGTAGTTTCTCAATCCACTTGTTTTGAAACACAGTCTTTGCTGTCTGCTTTCTTGAAAGCAGCCATAAGAGAGGATTTTTGTTTAAACAAAGGCCATTTCACTCTCCTGAAGAGTTCCACTTGCAGTTTTTCTCCTTTTGTTTCTCATATTGAGACAATAGACATTCAACTTGACATGCCTAGCTGACCTCTGGGTCAAACCCTGCCCATGAGACACCAAAAAGTAAGTAAATAGGTCTGGTAATGGATTGAAGGATATTTGGAGACAGTCTGGGAATTTTGGCCCCAGTTTATCCAGAAGGAATAGCTGAAAATAGACTTTTTGTGACCCAGGAGAATTATGAAGTGTGATTTGGCTATAAACATGATCATCTTTAAAATGAAAAATGCTAAAGGTCTTTATGCTTATCTGTACTGGCCTCTACCCCATACTTGTAATCATACATCCATGTCACATTCCCATTAAATAAAGTCAGGGGCTTGGTTTTCTTTTTTCTTTTTTTTTTTTCGGAAGCAAAAGAGCCAGGTTATTTATTTCTTCTCTTCTTTCTTTCTTTCTTTCTTTCTTTCTTTCTTTCTTTCTTTCTTTCTTTCTTTCTTTC
>NW_012114688.1:8819558-8823514 GCF_000951035.1 Colobus angolensis palliatus | reverse complement strand
TGCTGGGAGGAGTCAGAGGTCTGGGCTTTAGCCCTGCATGATTCAGGGAGCACTCCTGCTTTCTTTTTTTTCATTATTATTATTATTATTTTTTATTACACTTTAAGTTCTGGGATACCTGTACAGAACATGCAGGTTTGTTATATAGGTATACATGTGCCATGGTGGTTTGCTGCACCCATCAACCCGTCATCTACATTAGGTATTTCTCCTAATGCTATCCCTCCCCTACCCCTCCACCCCCTGGCAGGCTCCAGTGTTGATGTTCCCCTCTCTGCATCCATGTGTTCTCATTGTTTAGCTCCAACATATGAGTTGGAGAACAGGCAGTGTTTGGTTTTCTGTTCTTGTGTTTGCTGAGAATGATAGTTTCCAGCTTCATCCATATCCCTGCAAAGGACATGAACTCATCCTTTTTCATGGCTGAATAGTATTCCATGTTGTATATGTGCCACATTTTCTTTATTCAGTCTAAGTCTTTGCCATTGTGAACAGTGCTGCAATAAACATACCTGTGCATGTGTCTTTATAGTAGAATGCTTTATAATCCTTTGGGTTTATACTCAGTAATGGGATTGCTGGGTCAAATGGTATTTCTTGTTCTCAAGCCTTGAGGAATTGCCACACTGTCTTCCACAATGGTTGAACTAATATACACTCCCACCAATAGTGTAAAAGCATTCCTGTATCTCCACAGCCTCACCAGTATCGGTTGTTTCCTGACTTTTTGAAAATCGCCATTTTCTAACTGGCGTGAGATGGTATCCCATTGTGGTTTTGATTTACATTTCTCTAATGACCAGTGATGATGAGCTTTTTTTCATATGTATGTTGGCCGCATAAATGTCTTCTTTTGAGAAGTATCTGAAAGATGCTTGTTATATAAAATCTGCAGTAGCAATTTAGGTTGATTGTTTAATTTTAAAAAGTGTTGCAAATAAAATAGGAGTGAATTTAAAAAATTTAAAGAGGGGATTCTTTCCCCCCTGTAATTATACTAGATATATTGTCTATTAGGTATATATGATTTTTATTTAGATCATTGTAAAGGCATATCTCCTGCCCCTTAGGAACCAAAAGTTGAAAACAAAAGCAATCATGAATGCAAGAAATAGCCATAAATATTATACTCTTAAAATACTTAACATATTTTTAACAAACAGCAGTAAAATAATAAACTGAATTAAAGTGCTTGAAGATATAAATAAAGAGCCATTATGAGGTTCAGCAAATAAGACTCTAAAAGTTTTCTACTTCAACTGTTTATGTTTGAGTTGCAGTATAAAATGAATCAAAATGGTTTTCCCTTTAACCTTAATAATTTCCACTGAATGACCATGAAAAGAGTGGAAAGAATGAAGAAAGCTAAGGAAATTTCGCATTTACAGTTAGCAAAATAATTACTAAAAACAGGCTTCCCAATCTGCCTCTGAGAAATTGACTGGAATATCCAAAGTAATAGAAAAATTATGAGTGATAGGTGAGAAGGTAGATAAAACTAATTAATGCTCAAATTAAGGAATAATTCCAAAAGCAAAATCAAAGTCCTTGATGAAATTTTGCTATTTCTAATATATATCTATATAATTAGATCTATTTATTTATGGATTCTTGAACAATACTTTACTCTTGAAATTGCCATTAAGCTGCTCATTAGGGTTCCAGAGAGGTACCTTGGAATGATGCTCACTGCTGTGCTAAGAAACCTTCTGTGTAGCCACCATCTGGAATGATGGCAAAACTCCTTGGTCTTACAGAATTAATTGGGATGTGTTTCCTTCCCTATTTCTGGAGGAGTATGTGAAAGATTGGTATTATTTCTTTCTTAAATGTTTAGTAGAATTCACCAGTGAAGCCATCTGGGCCTTGGATTTTATCTATGGGAATATTATAAATTGTGACTTCAATTTCTTTACTTGTTACAGATCTATCTAGGTTTTCTATTTCTTAAGTTAGTTTTGGTAATTAGAGTTTTTTAAGGAATTTGTCCATTTCATCTACATTTTCCAATTTGTTGGCATAATACTATTTCTCATATTTTATTTTTATTTTATTTTTACTTTTTTTAAAAAATTTTTTTTGGAGACAGAGTCTCCCTCTGTCACCTATCACCTAGGCTGGAGTGCCAGTGGCACGATCTAGGCTCACTGCAAGCTCCGCCTCCCAGGTTCACTCAATCTTCCTGCCTCAGCCTCCCAAGTAGCTGGGACATGTAGTCTGTTTTTTTTATTTTAGCAATATATGCCTTCTTTTGTTTTACTTAGTTAGCTTACCTAGAGGTTTGCCATTTTGTTGATATGTTAAAGGAATCAAGGATTTTATTAATTTTCTCTACTATTTCTCTAGTTTTTTTTTTTTTTTTACAGTATATTCTTATAATAGTCTATTTTATTATTAGTTATTGTTAATCTCTTACTGTGCCTAATTTATGATATTGATGGGTGCTGACGAGTTGATGGGTGCAGCACACCAACATGGCACAAGTATACATATGTAACAAACCTGCACGTTATGCACATGTACCCTAGAACTTAAAGTATAATAAAAAAAAAAAAAAAAACAAAAACAAAAAAAAAATTTCTCTAGTTTTTTATTTCACTGATTTCCTTTCTCATCTTTATTCCTTCAATCTTGCTTGCTATGGGATTCCTTTACCTCCCTCCTTCCCCACCCCACCTCAAATTTTTCAAGTGGAAGTTTGGATTTTGATTTGACATATTTCTTATTTTCTGATATAGGCATTTACAGCTGTTTTCATCTAAGCACTGTGTACCTGATGAATTGACATTTCCAACACTGTAAAATTTTTGTCTTTGTTTCAGTAACATGTTTTATCTTAAAGTCTATTTTGTCTGATATTAGTATAGCCACTCCAGCTTCTCATAGTCACTCTCATTAAGGTATTTTTGCATTATTTTAGTTTTAGCTAATTTGCATCTCTGAATTTTAGAGTTTATTTTGTAGACAGATTGTAGTTAGAACTTATGTTTTGCTCTTTTAAAGTTAACCTGAAAACATTTGTCTTTTAATTGGAATATTTAATCCATTCTCATTTAAAATTATTATTTATATAGCTGGACTTACATCCACCATTTTTCTTTTGGGTTTTTATATATCACATGTATTTCCCTCTATTTCTCCTTTATCACATTCTTTTATATTAAACAGGTATTTTCTAGTGCACCATTTTATTTCTTTCTTGGTTTTTACTGTATTTTTTGTTATTTTCTCAGTGGTTGCTCTATGTACTACAGTGTGTATCTTATCACATTGTACTTCAAATTAATATTACCTTTATTTCAGTAAAATATAGAACTTTGCTCCAGTATAACTTAAATCTCTCTACCTTCCTTTGCCCTACTGTTGTTCTATATTACATCTATATGTGGTAATTTAAACCAAACAAAAGTGTTACAATTATTGCTTTTAAAGATATTAGGAGGAAGGAATATATACTTATAGACTCTTTGAAATTAAGATTTTGTTTTAAATTTTAAATTTTAAAATAAATATAATATTTAATAATAGCTCAGTCTTTTAAAATTATTTTTATTAGAAAGAACGCTAATTTTATTAAGTTACTTTTCAGCTATTCAATAACATGATTACAGTTTCTCCATTACTTAGTTGTATTAGTAAGTTTCCCACTTATTGTCCCTCAATTCCTGGACTAAACTTTACTTGGTCATGATTTATTAAACTTCTCATATATTGCAGAACATTATGATTGATTAACATTTAACATTTGAGTCTACCTGTGTTCCTGATGCTGTGCAATAACATTTTTATTACCCTATTATGTGTTAGAATTAAAATTATACCAACCTTATAAAAGGAATAGGTGTGGCCGGGCGCGGTGACTCAAGCCTGTAATCCCAGCACTTTGGGAGGCTGAGACGGGCGGATCACGAGGTCAGGAGTTCGATACCATCCTGGCTAACACGGTGAAACCCCAT
>NW_012114688.1:8809314-8819413 GCF_000951035.1 Colobus angolensis palliatus | reverse complement strand
AAAAAAAAAGGAATAGGTGTTTTAAAACTTTTCCTATGGGCAAGAATAATTTAAACAATATTATAGTCTTGTTGGTTAAAGATTATGTAGAACTCAGAAATAAAACCACCTGAGAATAGTGCCTTTGTCAATGTTCATTCATTATTTTATTACTTGCTTATTGGTCTAATAGAGTTATTATACTCACCTTTAGTCCATTTTGATGGTTCGTATTTGCTAGACATCATTCTTATTTTGGCAGATAAGTGCCATCCAACCTTTCCATATCATGGCTAACAAAGAAAATGATATTATTTGTTTATTATTGAAAACAAACCAAGTAACTTGTGGCTGGAAGGGACCTGCCAAACAGGTGCGGAGGATTATGCCTGCCCTAGCCTTGTGCTGACTGCTGAACCATAACCCCTTATGGGCATGTCTATATGACATAGTAAGCTGGTGAGAAGTTTTTCTCTAGAATTTAATATTTCATAGTTTCGTATGCTAGTCATTTATATAATTTTAGTATTATTAATAATTCTGGTTATAGATCTTCTCATTACTTTTCTAAAATATTTTTCTGGCCTGGGCCTATCTATTTCACTCATCTTTTGAGAGAATAAGCAGTTAGTTCTCACTCATTTGTGGGGGCTAAAAATTAAAATTAAAAGCATTATTTCCTAATCCTAGTTTTTTTGGTTCAACTTCTGTGTTAATTTTCCATTCCAACTTTTATTTACTTATTTTTAAATTTTTAATTTTTGTAGTTACATAGGAGGTGTGTATAGTTACAGGGTACATGAGATATTTTGATACAGGCCTATAATGCATAATAATGTCACCAGGATAAATAGGGTATCCATCATTTCCAGCATTTATCCTTTCTTTGTTTTACAAACAATCCACATATATTATTTTTAGTTATTTTATAATGTACAATAACTTTTTCTTGACTGTAGTCACTCTGGTGTCCTATTAAATACTAGATCTTATTCATTACATGTAGCTATATTTTTATACCTATTAACTGTCTCCACTCCACCCACCTACTACCCTTCCCAGCTTCTGGTAACCATCATTCTATCTCTACATCCATGAATTCAACTGTTTTAATTTTCTGCTTCTATAAATGAGTGAGAATAAGCAAAGTTTGTCTTTCTGTGTCTGTCTTGTTTCACTTAACATAATGACTTCCAGTTCCAGCCATGTTGTTGCAAATGACAGGATGTCATTCTTTTTTGTGGCTGAATAGTATTTCATTGTGTATATGCACCACGTTTTTTTTTATTCATTCATCTGTTGGTGGACACTTAGTTTACTTTCAAATCTTGGCTATAGTGAATAGTGCCACAATAAACAAAGGAGCACAGATATATATCTTCAATAGACTGATTGCCTTTACACTGGGTATGTCCTTAGCAGTGGTAATGTTGGATCATATGATAGTTTGTATATTTTTGAGGAACATCCAAGCTGTTGTCCATAGTGGTTGTTCTAATCTACATTCCTACCAACAATGTCAAATTATACTACAGAGATATATAACCAAAATAACATAGTATTGTCATAAAAACAGACATCTACAGATGTCTCTACATCTGTGCCAGCATTTGTTTTTGCCTGTCTCTTTGATAATAGCCATTTTAACTAGGGTGAGATGGTATCTCAATGTAGTTTTGATTTACGTTTCTCTGATGATAAATTATGTTGAGCACATTTTCATATATGTGTTTTCCATGTGTATGTCTTCTTTTGAGAAATGGTCATTCAGAACTTTTGCCCATTTTCTAATCAAATTATTAGATGTTTTTTCCTGTAGGGTTGTTTGAGCTCCTTATATATTGTGGCTATTAATCCATTGTCATGTGGATATTTTGCAAATGTATTATCAATTTCTGCAGGTTGTCTCTTCACTTTATTGATTGTTTCCTTTGCTGTAGAGAAGCTCTTTAACTTGATGCGATCCCATTTGTCCATTTTTGCTTTGGTTGCCTGTGCTTGTGGAGTATTTCAGCATCAATTAAAATAATTATATAATTTTTGTCCTTCAATTATATTAATATGATGCACCACATTGATTGATTTATGTACGTTGAACCAATCTTGCATTCCCAGGGTAAATTCCACTCGGTCGTGCTGAATGGTCTTTTTAATGTGTTGTTGATTTTGGTGTGCTGTTATTTTGTTGAAGATATTTGCATAAATGTTTATCAGGGATACTGGAACGTAGTTTTCTTTTTTTAATGTCTCTTTTCCTGATTCTTCTATTAGGATAATACTGGTCTTGTAGAATGGGATTGGAAGTATTCCTTACTCCTCTATTTTTGGGAATAGTTTGAATAGGATTAGAGTGAGTTCTTCTTTAAATGTTTAGTAAAACTCATCAGTGAAGCCATCAGGTCCCGAGGTTTTCTTTGCTAGGAGACTTCCTATTACAGCTTTGATCTTACTCCTTGCTATTGTTCTGTTCAGGTTTTGGATCTTTTCATTTCTTTTAGGTTTTCCAATTTATTTGCATATAGTTTCTCATAGTATCATTTAGTAATCTTTTGGATTTCTGTGGTTTTGGTTGTGATGTCTCTACTATCATGTCTAATTTTGCTGATTTGGGTCTTTCTTTTTTTTCTTGGATAGTCTGGCTAAAGGTTTATTGATCATATTTATCTTTTAAACACCAATTTTTCATTTCATTGGTCTTTTGTATTATTTGCCTCATTTCAATTTCATTTATTTCTGCTCTGATCTTTATTATGATCCTGTCTTCTACTAATTTTGGGTTCCATTTGCTTTTGCTTTTCTAGTTCTTTAAGATTCATTGTTAGGTTGTTTATTTAAATATTTTTAATATATCTGATATTGGTGCTTATAGATATAAATTTACCTCTTAGTAGTGCTTTCACTGTATTTTATAATATTTGGTAGGTTCTGCTTCCATTATCATTAGTTTAAAGAAATTTTTAAATTTCCTTCATAATCTGCTCATTGACCCACTGGTCATTCAGAAGCATATTGTTTAATTTCCATGTGTTTGTATAGTTTCCAAAATTCCTCTTGATGTTGATTTCTAATTTTACTCCATTGTCATCAGAGGAGACACTTGATATAATTTCAATTATTAAAAAAATATTTTAAGACGTGTTTGTTGTCTAATATATGGTCCATCCCTGAGAATGATCTATGCAATGTTTTATTGATAGGTAAGATCTTACTTTTGCCATTTTGTTATTCGACATTGTACTTCATCCTCCTGCTTTTTAACTTTTTGTTGCTTCTATTTATATCTTAATATGCTGTCTATGTCTTAAAAAGTTGTTGTAGTTATTATTTTTGAAGTTATCTTCTAGTTTTTTTTTTTTAACTGAAGATATAACTAGTTTAGACACCACATTTGCAATGTTAAAATATTCTGTGTTTTTCTGTACTCACTATTACCACTGAGTTTTGTATCATCAGATGATTTCTTATTGCTCATTAACTTCCTTTTCTTTCTGGTTGAAGTACTCCTTTTAGCAGTTCTGGTGGGCAAGTCTAGTATTGATGAAATCCCTCACATTTTGTTTGTATAGGAAATTATATTTTCTTCCTATGTGAAGGATATTTTTACTGTACTTACTATTCCAGGATACAGCTTTTTTTTTTTTCCTTCAGCACTTTAAATATGTCATGCCACTCTCTCCTGGCCTAAAAGTTTTTCACTGAGAAGTCTGTTGCCAGATATATTGGAGTTCCATGTATGTCTATAGCCTTCTTGTACTTATATATTGACTTTTTCTGTAGGTTTGGGAAGTTCTCTGTTATTATCTCGTTTTTTGTTTTTTGTTTTATTTTGTTTGTTTTCTCTCTTCTGTGTGTTTTGTGATGGCATGTCGTAAAGCTCACTAATTCTTACTTCTACTTCATTCATTCTGCTGGTAAGAGACTGATTTACTTTTCAGTATGTCAATTGCATTTTTCAACTCCAGAGTTTTTGCTTCACTCTTTTTAATTATTCAATCTGTTTACTAAATTGATCTTATAGGATTCTGGACTCCATCTCTACGTTATCTTGAATTATTTTGAATTTCCTCAAGACAGCTATTTTAAATCATCTGTCTGAAAGTTCACATATGTCACTCTCAACAGGATTAGTCTCTGGTTCATTATTTAATTTGTTTGATGAGGTCATGTTTTCCTGGATAATCTTGATGCTTGTGAATGTTTATCAGTGTCTGGCCATTGAAGAATGGGATATTTATTGGACTCTTTGCAGTCTGAGGTTATTTGTATATATGCTTCTTGGGAAGGTTTTTCAGATATTTAAAGGAATTTTGGTGTTGTGATCTAAGTTTTTGATCACTGTAGTCCTATATACACGGTGCAAAAGTACTACTATGGCATAGTAGACTGAGAGCAGATTGCAGTGACATCAGATGGCAACTGCAACTCACAGGAAGAAAACATGAATAATGGAAATTATAAATATGTACCTTAATTTCAGAGAGTCTATAAGTATATATATAACACCTGTCCAGATATTATAAAGGTAGAATTTTAGATATGATTAACATTTAAATTTGTAGACTTTGAGAGAAGCATATTACCCTCCATAATGTGGGTGAGCCACATCTGATCAATTAAAGGTCTCAAATACAAAGACGAAGATTTCCTAAAGAAGCATTTCTGCCTCAAGACTGTGACATAGAAACCCTGCCTGAATTTTCAGACTGCAGATTTGGACTTGAGATTGCAACATCAACTTTCCTCTGCAGGCCTGCCCTACAGATTTCAAACTTGCCAGCTTTCACGATTGTGTTAGCCAATTCCTTAAAATAAATCGCTCTCGCTGTATATATATCTATTTTCTACTGGTTCTATTTTTTGAGAGAATCCTGACTAATACACTTTTACGTCAGCAATAACAATTCTTGAAACTTATACTACAAAAATAAAATGTGTGTGTGGGAGATGGTGGGGTGGGGGAGAAGGCTAGGAAGAGACAGAGAAAGAGAGCAAGAGAGAGATTGTCTTATTTGTAGTGGCAAAAATCTTGAAAAACTTATGTGTGTCCTTTGTTGAAAACTGGATACAAACACAGTATAAAATATTATGCAGTTGTTAAAAAGTGAATTCTAAAATTTAATTTGAGTGATTTTAGCAATGTATTGTTAGAAAAGCAAGTTACAAAAAAACATATTTAACAAACTTCTTTGCATAGAACAAGGGCAAAAGTTTATGTCCATTTGAACAAGGGAAAAATGAGGAACCAAATGTATGGGTAGGTGCCTGTGCAATAGTCTGTAAAAGCGAGAGTGTAGTAATGATTCATAATGGTATGTGTGTGTATACAATTTTAAAAATGTGACATATACATGTGGGTGTATTTTTATTTTACGAAAAAGGGTATGTTATGCCTGCTATTTTCTAATAGGGTTGTTTCCATTTTCTGTAGTATTAGATATTATTCCATAAGAATTTTTAATAGCTGGCTGGGCGCGGTGGCTTACTTCTGTAATCCCAGAACTTTGGGAGGCGGAGGCGGGCGGATCACGAGGTCAGGAGATTGAGACCATCCTGGCTAACACGGTGAAACCCCGTCTCTACGAAAAAATACAAAAATTAGCCGGCCGTTGTGGCAGGCGCCTGTAGTCCCAGTTACTTCCAGAGGCTGAGACAGGAGACTGGCATGAACCCGGGAGGCGGAGCTTGCAGTGAATCGAGTTCCCGCCACTGCACTCCACCTGGGTGATAGAGCAAGACTCCGTCTTAAAAAAAAAAAAAAAAGAATTTGTAATAGCTAAATGTATTATTTTGAATGGTTATGTTTTATTTAGGTAAATTCTCCCTTCTTGGTGGACATTATTGTGGTTTCTGTTTTCTCTAAATTATAAAATGACAGGGACCAAACCCTGTAAATTTACATATGTATATATATCCATTATAATGTCTTTATAAACAGTTTCTAGAATTTGATTTGCCAGGTCAATGGATATATAGAATTATATTTTTATTATTGTATTACCGATACTAGTAATTGCTAGTTATATGGTGTATTATTATTATTATTATTTTGAGACAGTCTTGCTCTGTCACCCAGACTGGAGTGCAGTGGTGTGATCTCAGCTCACTGCAACTTCTGCCTCCTGAGTTTAAGTGATTCTCCTGCCTCCGCCTCCCAAGTAGCTGGGATTACAGGTGCGTGTCATCATACCTGGCCAATTTTTGTAGTATTACTAGAGACAGGGTTTCACCATGTTGGCCAGGCTGGCCTGGAGCTCCTGACCTCAAGTGATTTGCCCACCTTGGCCTCCCAAAGTGCTGGGATTACGGGCATGAGCCACCTCACCCAGCTGTTCTGTTATTAATATTATCAAGACAATATTTGCTTTTCTATTTTTTCTGCTAATAATAGTACTACTGTTAATACAAATAATAAGATAAGGCCTTATCTTTTCTTCATAGTTTGCTTATCTTCATACTTTTTACATGAGACTCTTGTCATTAAGTCAAATCTTTAGTGAAATGAGCGACAGGAGTGAAGGTGGTTGGAGGTAGCTCTTAAAGGCTATGTTGCAAGTTAATATTTTCAATTGTGATAAAATATACACACCTTTTCCATCTATATTTTTACTTTCAACCACTGCCAAAGTTACCTGGAAAATCACCTTTTATCATCAGTTCTGGATAACTTCTATTTAAAATACTTTGTTTTACAAAGGTTCTGAAGATGATAGTGACTTTTCCTTTACTGATTGTGATGATTATTGTTATGATTCTTTTTAAATAATTTAATATACTTTTCTTTGTTTTACAGTAGAAAAGAACTAAAAGGTGGCACTACATTATAATGAATCATTTCCTCCTTAGGACAAATAGAGCTGAAGACTAAGTATATAATAGGGCAGGCTTACTCTTTTCAATTAATAATCATTTGAATTATGGGTCTTTATAAGTTTTACTCTTCATGCTTCTGCAATTTATACCTTATTAATGGTATATTACCTATTACCGTAAAACCTTAATACTTACATAATGGCTTAAATTTTTTCATTAATATGTAAATTTAGAGCTCTTTGCAGATAACATTTTGTAGATACTTTTAAAGAATTCTAAACATATGTATCTTCTTTCTCATTTAAAAATTACTGTGATCAACATTTCCTTTGAATTTTGATGCTCACTACCTTGTACTTTTCTACTAAACCAAGGTAATTAGCAACAAACTGAGGAAAACTTAAAAATTATCAAATATTTTTAAGTTAATAATCCCTATGTATTGAATTGTAAAATAATAATTAATCCAATTGTTTGTTATTTAATACCATAGAAAGAAATGTCAATTTTTTTTCTGAAATTGCTGAAGTTAGTATTTCACCCTTTGACAGGTTCAGTGTGTGGGGGGAGCATTATATCTGATTGCCTGTATGTTGTCATTTCAGAGAACTGTTAATAGACCCTTATATTGGCTTTCTAGTCTTCAAATTTCAAGCCATGATAGTGGCTTGAATACCTGACCTCATATTTCCAAAGTTACAAAAGAACATAGTGAAACTCTATTACCTTAATTTCAGTGGGCAAGGGCAAGAGCTCCAGGTATAGGGCAGTGTATGGATTTTTATTTTTTATTTTTTGGGTATTCTCTCTGCACTAACACATTTCTCTAATACTAGGTACTCTGTTTTGGAAAAACTTCCATATTGGAGACTTCTTCTGTTTTATTGTTTTAAACTGTAGTGGGGTTTTTTGTTTTTAGGTTTTTAAAATCAATATATTTTGATTTTTAAAAAGAAAGTTAGAATGTGTATTTTGGACTTATTTTTAATTGAATAATGTCCTGATTTACATTGTTTTAGTTCTCTGTATTGATTTTCTATTTTACATTATACATTTTAAGTGTTTAATATTTGGTCTTTCTCATCAAATCTTGTGTTTCTTCTCTTTTAAACATTCTTAGTTGTTTTAACAACTGTTCCAATGTTCGACTTTTTTGGGGGGAGGGTTCAGATTCTTTTGGGGATCTGAAGAAAGCTATGGGTATTTTACCTAGTATAGTCCATGCGTGCATATTCAAATAAAATTTGCTTGTGAATTCACTAGATTCATGACCCTGAAGCTAAACTGTAATATATACCATAACTTTAAAATTCTCCTGTTTTTTAGCCTTTATTCTTGGAAAATTAGAGTACATCTGAGTTCTTTCATGAAAGACCCAAGACCCCTCTCTTCTCCTGTCTAGGTTACCTTGATCTTGAGATCTAGACTGTCTCACACAATCCAACCAGGACCTTAATGGATTAATGAAGCCACTTACTTATTGAAGGCAAAGTAAAGTTTTACAAACACCCTATTTTATTTTGAACTCTTTAATTATTTTCTATTTTGTAATGAGACTTTTAATTGCTAAGGCAACCCGATAATTCCTGAATTCGTCCAGCCAGTAGTTCATTAAGAAGCCACTTCCTAAGTTAGAATGTCATTAGGGAGTCTCCAGTAAAAATAAGATGAGATGGAAATATTAAAGAAATGTTGAGATTAAATAACTGATGTCATTAAAAGTTAAATTTAAAGGTTTTGTCCTCACAATTCATTATAATAAGAGAAAAATAATCTTCCATTTTTTGTTTTTCTAATCTAAACATCATTAGACTTTGAATTTTTAATCAATAGGTCCCTAGAGTCTAGAACAGTGCTTTTTGAATGAGCGAATGCTTGAGCAATTCCTGAAAGAGTGAATAAATACTTCTGCTGAGATAAAAATTTGGTTTTAACATCTATAGGTTGTGGAAATGATTTGTACCTCTTCAATTCTATGGGTTTACTTTCTATCAGACATTATAAAAAAAAATCATTAGATAAGATAGTATGCTTTAGAAAGAAAATGAAAATAAAATTAAAGATTATATTTAAAATAGTAGCCATGTAAAATTAATTATATAATTATATAAAATATTAAGAATATAAGGAAAATTTATTTTAAAATACACTTAAATCTTAACATTCACATATATGTCTTATATCATTTTTGTTCCTCTCTTCCTTTATAGCTTTTGTTGTTAGTGATTATTTTATAGTTTAACATGTACATTTCTTTACTGATTTTTTAATTGTATGTTTTTAGTGATTTTCTTGGTGCTTTTTTTTTTTTTTTAAGACGAAGTCTCACTCTGTCGCCTAGACTAGAGCACAGTGGCTCCATCTCTGCTCACTAAAAGCTCCGCCTCCTGGGATCATGCCATTCTCCTGCCTCAGCTTCCTGAGTAGCTGGGACTATAGGTGCCTGCCATCACGCCTGGCTAATTTTTTGTATTTGTAGTAGAGACGAAGTTTCACCATGTTAGCCAGGATGGTCTCGATCTCCTAACCTTTTGATCTACCCGACTTGGCCTCCCAAAGTGCTGCGATTACAGGCATGATCTTGGTGCTTTTATTAGGCCTTACAATATACACTTTAACTTATCATGTCTACTTCATATTTATACTAACTTAAGTCTAGTGAGATATGGAAACATTACTTCTATATAGCATTATTCTCTTTCCCCAGTTTTTGTACTATTAAATTAGACATATTACATCTATACATGTTACAAATCCAACAGTTTGTGACTATAATTATTACATTATAAAACTGTAAGCTTTTAAAGAAACTAAAAGATGAATAGATATATTCATAGAGTTTATTATATTACTATTTCTATTTATCATTTTTAGTTCTCTTCATTTTTATAAATTTGAGCTACCATTTGGGGTTCACTATTCCAACTTTGCTTTCACCTGCCTCCTGTGCCTTTATTGTCAGATATATTTCTATATGTTATAGATCCAACAATACAAATATATATGTGTGTATATATAACAATATATGTATGTATATATATAACAATATACACATAAAATGATATATATATAATTGTGTGTGTGTATATATAGAGAGAGATAAAGGGAGGGGGGTTTATGTGTGTGTATATATATGTTTATATAATTAATTTTTCAATTAGTTAAGAGAAAAAATATGCATTTATACAGATGAATAATTACTTAATTACCTTTGCCAGCACTCTTTTTTATTTTATTTTATTTTATTTTTTATTTTTTTAAATTATTTTTATTATACTTTAAGTTCTAGGGTACATGTGCATAACGTGCA
>NW_012114688.1:8778294-8806974 GCF_000951035.1 Colobus angolensis palliatus | reverse complement strand
TGTGTCTCTGCCAGGCTTTGGTATCAGGATGATGTTGGCCTCATAAAATGAGTTAGGGAGGATTCCCTCTTTTTCTATTGATTGGAATAGTTTCAGAAGGGTGTCTTGCCTTCAGCCTAAATGGAACTTCCTTTAGTAGCTCTTACAAGGCATGCTGCTGGAAGTAAATTATTTTAGCTTGTATTGATCTGGAAACATTGTTATTTCACCTTCAGTTTTGAAAGATCATATTTTCTGGATTTAAGATTGTTGATTGAGTTTCTTCTTTTTCTTCTTTCAGAACTTTGACAATGTCATACTATTGCCTTCTGGCTTCCATTGTTTCTCATAAGAGAGCCATAGTTAATTTTATTGGGATTCCTTTGGACATGACTCATCATTTTTCTTGATTTTAAGAAAATATTTTCGAGATTTTCTCTGTCTTTAGATTTCAGTAGTTTTACTATGATGTGTCTGGATGTGGACCTCTTTATGTTCGTTGGACTTCTTGGATGTGTAATTTTTCAAAATCAAGTTATAGAATTTTTAGCCATTATTCTCATTTTTCTTTTCCGCCTTTTTCTCTCTGTCTCTCTTATTTTCTTGTACTCCCATTATTTGTACTGGTGGACTCAATCCTATCCCTCAGCTTTTTGTGAGTCTGCTCACATGTCTTCCTTTTATTTCTGTTTTTCAGATTGCATAATCTGTTGAGCCACTGGAGTAAAATTTTTTGTTTCGGTTATTGTATTTCTTAGTTGCAAAGTTTTTGTTTTTGTAAAATTACTTTTATGCCTTTATTGATAGTCTTTATTTGAAAAGGCATTGTTATCATGCCTTTAAATGTATTTGATTTCTTTTAAGCGTATTTACTTACTTAAGCTTGATTTTCTTGCAACATATTTATAATACCTGCTTTGAAGTCTTTGTCTGTTTTGTCTGCTGTCTGGGCCCTTTATATGTTGGCTTCTGTTGTCTGCCCTATTTTGTATATAGTTTACATTTTTGTGTTTCTTTGCCTAATAACATTTAGTTTAAAATTAGACATTTTAGGTACTCTATCGTAACAATCCGGGATACTGTAGCCCCACCCAGAGTTTCTTGTGAGTTGTTTATTTGTTTAATAACTTGGCTGGACTATTTTAGTGAAGTCTATTTTCCCTGCATTGTGCAGCCTCTGATATTGCTCCTCAGAGCTTGCCCCAGCTATAGTCAGCTGTTTGGCCAGCTATAGTTGCTCTTGGGAGGACAGTGGTATAAGCAGGGCTCTCTTTGACTGTCTTCTCTGATTTCCTTGTTAAGTCTTCTGAACTGTTTTCGTATCAAACCCAGTGTCAACCTTCACTAATTGCCGGTTGATTGCTCTATTGTCTTTAACAATGCTCTGGGACATAAATTAACAGTTTGATTCATTTTATGTTGAGGCCCTTTCCAGGGTAATCTTTGAGACCAGTTTTTGCTGTTTGCTCTAATCCCAGTACTCTTCTTAGCTCTTTTTCTGTTTCTCTCTGGAAAATTTCAACCTCATCTTCAGTTTACCTTTTTAGTCTCATGGAACTACCATCCTTCTCTTAATTGCTTAACACCATAATCTCCACTGTTTTTAATAGTGCCTTTAGATTTGAAATTCTCCATATTCTGTTTGATAAAGTCAGTTCAGTTTGAGGGGATGAGGGGAGCACTTCAGATTCTATGTTCATGTGGGCTACATTTATCCTTGGGCAAAATCACTGTGCCACTGTCCTGGATCAGAAGGAGGAGGCAGTGGCTCACTTTTTTCAGCATGACATTCACAAATAGAATGCTCAGCTGTGACAGCAGTCTTTTGTCTTCTCAGCTTGCCTCACCTGGCACAGAGTCGCTATCTTACAAGTGATCTGGAATAAGAGCTACCAGGGCTCCAGTATTCTCTACCTGTTGCACCTTAATTAGAACTTCTGCCTATCAGTGGGAGCTGGAGGGATGAAGAAAGCCCTAGACCTCTCAACTATTCTTTCCTGACATAATACCTCTGAAACATGTAGGTAGGCTTGGGATGCAAGATAAATTTATGCATTTCTTGTGAAAATACCCTAGTCTTCAACTGGGACCCAGTGGGAGGGGGATCCTATGTTCTTGGCTGTACTTATTCAGGGTGGAACTTCTGTCATATTGAACTAGGGTCAAAGGAGTAAGGGAGGAAACGAGAGAAAATTGTGGTTTCAATGGCAAAGATTCACTGTTAATACTGGGATGTAATAGATTTTCTTGAATAGATGTTTATTTTACTGTATGCCCTTTGGACAATTTCCAGAGATATTTAACTTAAAAAAAATTCCCGGCCGGGCGCAGTGGCTCAAGCCTGTAATCCTAGCATTTTGGGAGGCTGAGACGGGCGGATCACGAGGTCAGGAGATCGAGACCATCCTGGCTAACACAGTGAAAGCCCGTCTCTACTAAAAAAATACAAAAACGAGCCGGGCGAGGTGGCGGGCGCCTGTAGTCCCAGCTACTCAGGAGGCTGAGGCGGGAGAATGGCGTAAACCCGGGAGGCGGGGCTTGCAGTGAGCTGAGATCCAGCCACTGCACTCCAGCCTAAAAAAAAAAAAAAAAAAAAAAATTCCCACCAGATATTGTTTCACTGGGAAGAGATTCCACAGAATTTCTCACATCTCTATTCCAGAAGTCATCTCCCCAACTTGATCCTTTTCAAAGCCACTCTTCTACTCAAAGCTCTGCAATGACTTTTCATCTCAGTGACCTTCTTTCTGTTTTCCAGACATGCCAAATGTGGTCTCGTCTCATGAAGCATACTTCTGCCTGGTTCTTTGCACTTGGTATTTGCTCTGACTAGAATGATTTTTTCTGTGATGCTGCCTGTATCTTGTCTCTTCTTAGCAATATTATCCCTAAGTATAAAGCAATTTACTTATTATGTATTTTGTGTTTTATTTCCATACTATCTATCTCTACATAGTAGAGAATATAAGCTTCATCATGTTAGAGACTTTTTTTTTTTCTCTTCACAAGGCACATATTGAGCATTTGCAGAAGACCGCTTTTACCTTATCATCCATTCTTTTCTTTTCTTTTGGCAATTGACTGAAAACTACAGATTGTATTCACACTCTCACTTGTGGCTAAGTATATTCATCAGACTACAACTTTTTTGTTGTTGTTACATTGGAAAGTGAGCAGAAGTAATGAGTACAACTTTGATTTTATGTGCTTAAATTGTTATTGTTGCCTCTTTGTTTCCACGTTTCCTTATTCTGTGGGCTAGAATGCATTCATCGTGTAGCTGATGGCAGTGATTTTGGATACGGTAAAACAAAATCGAATGGCTTTATGGAGCAGAGTCACTCTACTCGCCTAGACTGGTCAGCATGAGAAAGTAAACAACCTTATTTAAACTATTATGAGTTTTATTATCTTAGCATATTTTACCCTAACTAATTTGTATGTCATTAATACAAATATTTTGAATGAAGGAGTAAATAGGTAGAGTCTACTTAAAACATCTTAGAAGTGAGAATATTGCTTTCCTTAGTTAATTTGTTTTATTTCTCCTATTGAGTAATAATGGTAATAATGGTAACCATCTACCTCATTCATCATTTTATTCCAAACAATTATTTTATCAAACAGAATGGATGTTGCTGATTTTTGGTAAATAACCTCCATGATATTGATGTGGTTTCTTTGGATCCTGTTTTACAAAGATTTTTCTGTAAAGATAGGCTGCTAATTTATCCAATGCCTTTCCTGTATCTACTTGTATAATCACACTTTTTTTCTCTACTAATTTGTTGATGTAGTGAGTTTTATAATACATGATCATAGTGTTATTATTCTTTGCTTACATTGTTAGATTATTTTCACTAATATTTAGAATTTTTGTTCCTATGTTCAAAAGTGAGATTGGTCTATGGTTTTCTTTTTATTGCCTTCTTAGACCAGTAGGCATTGTAGTACAATATTGAGTAGGTTTGATGAAAGATTACATCCTTTCCTTATTTTTAATCTTAGAGGGAAAACATGTAGTTTTTGACCATTGAGTATGATGTTAGCTTGTAGATGCCATTTATTGGGTAATATTTTTGATCTATTGGGTTAAATAAAGCATAGTATTAAAATTAAACTCACCTGTTTTTTAAACTTTTTCTTAGTGTGGCTAATGAAAAACTTAAAATTATTTTTGGCTTATATTATGTTGGACATACTGCTCTAGAGCATATTTCCTAGTTTGTAATGAAGTACAAATATAATTTTTGTGGCATAGTAATAACTCTTAACCTCATTTTAAAAGTTCCTTCTTCACTAGGTTAGGGAAAAAAAAAAAACAGCTTCACACTGCTTACCTTATGTTTCTGTAGATAATTTAGATATGTTCTTCTTCCCATTATTTATTAAAATGCTTAGAGCCGGGGGCGGTGGCTCAAGCCTGTAATCCTAGCACTTTGGGAGGCCGAGACGGGTGGATCACGAGGTCAGGAGATCGAGACCATCCTGGCTAACACGGTGAAACCCCATCTCTACTAAAAATACAAAAAACTAGCCGGGCGAGGTGGCAGGCGCCTGTAGTGCCAGCTACTCCGGAGGCTGAGGCAGGAGAATGGCTAAAACCCGGGAGGCGGAGCTTGCAGTGAGCTGAGATCTGGCCACTGCACTCCAGCCCCAGTGACAGAGCCAGACTCCGTCTCAAAAAAAAAAAAAAGAATAAATAAAATAAAATGCTTAGCCAGATGTAAGTACAGAATTGTTTGTAGATTCATATCAGCCCAAATTCTCAGCATTCATTTATCCTCTGATGATTGCTGATGGATAAACCTTAGTTACTAAGTAGCATTATATAACAATACGATGAAAATAAATATATTATTACATTCTGTTTACCACCATGTTTTCTAAGATGTAAGTGAACTCATGACTAATTTTCACATTTTTTAATGACACCAAACTAACAAATAGTTTTCCTCTTCCCTTATATTCAGCCCTGTGTTTTTGCATAAAAAACATCGGGAAAAAATTATTAGAGGATATGAAACAAAATGGATTTACATAACCAAAGGATATGAAGATAAGCTCCTTAAGGATCTCTTTTTCAAACCTGAAACTAATATAAAAGGAAAACTTGCGTATTGGAAACATGTAAGCATGATTAGTTTATTATTTTTCTTTGAAATGTTTTTATTTAAGATATTAAAGTTGCAATTTAGGTAGCACTATTATTTCTTCAGTCTATTAAATTTCCTTCATTATATTATTAATATCCTGCTTTATATTTTTTGATTGAAAAAAGTCATATAATAATGTAATACAAATATATTTTTGTGGTGCATTAATAGTATACACAACCATTTAATAATTTATACTTTATATATATAATTTTTTATTTCATTTTTACAAATGGTAATGTAAAAACCACTTCTCAGTGATTGAAAACATAAACATTTACTTTATTGAAGAGTGCTAACTCTGTATAATACAACATACCTTCATTGTTTTATTCTGTATTATGAATTGCTTTGAGGACACAGTAGAAATAGAAAGAAATTTATTTATGTTGTTTGAATGCTTACTATATCCGAGACACTGTGCTAGATATTTTGCAAGTGGTATGTAACTTATTCTCTGTAGCACCATAGATAGATATTTTTATCTCATTTTGATCAATATGAAAACTAAGAGACGTAGAGGTTAATTAACTTACCAAAAGCTACACAATTGATAGGTAGGATCGGACTCCAGGTCTTCTGACTCCAGAATCTGTGTTTTTTTATCTTTATAATTTTGTTTTGATTTGGACACTAATTAATGATAGAAGTGAATAGTTAACATTGTAGAATTAACTGGAGTGAACATTATAATTTCTAAAGCACTTGGTTTGTGATAAGCTCCTTCCTATGTGGCACTCTGCTTGAGTAGCCTGAGCTATAAATATTTCTATTACATTAGCATTGTTATAAGGGAATTCAAAAGGTCCAGACTGTCATTAGTCTTATTTCAATGCAAATGAAGACCTATGTTCCAGATATATCATAGAAATGTCCTCAACTCCTTAAATCGTGTGAAGTTATTCATTGAATAAAAACATAGGATACAAAAGGCAAATGTGTTCTACTCAAAACTTGTCCCTCATCAGCACTCAGTGCCAACAGTATTAATTTGCTCTAGATGATAGTGTGCATTATGAAATTATAAAGTTCATCTGAAGTATGTTTTGACCCTCTGTGTAGAATATAAAATCACTGGATTTCAGGGCATACCACCTGCTTTTCTATATGCTTTATACAGAGTATGATTTCGGAGTATGATTAGAGAGTATGATATCAGTATATCGATAACCAGTTTGTTGTGTAATTATAACTAATTTGAATATATTGACAACCAATGTATGTGTGTATAAATATATATTATGTATATATATTGTGCTGTGGCAAGCGAATATATATGTGCATGAAATCAAATAAAATACTCATTTTCCAAAGACTTTTTAGTATGTATAAAGTTATATAAAATGTACCATTGTTAGGGTTTTGAAAGTATTTTGAATATTATGAAGTTATTTCCAGATAAATTTATTATAAAGAAGTTTGAAATCTCCCTTGTATTTTTAATAATTCTGCTAACTATATCATTATTAATGTTACTTTTTAAGAACTATTTTTCATAGTTGGTAAATACGTACATTGTCTTATGCATTTTTATTGTTTATAACCACCATTAATAGAATATTAATATGGAAGTTGTCTTCATCTCAATTTCTTAAAGTAAGTAAAATTATTTTAATTGTAAGTTTTATTTTTTGATGAGTACTTTCTTTGTATAAAATTGTCCTTCAATCTTCTGCTGCCTTCATTTATAGTTTCCTGTTCAGCTCACTTAGTTAATATATTGTTCTTTTATTATTATCTTTCATTATTCTTCTTATTTTATTATTTATATGATAATTATGTATTATTATTTTATTCATTATACATTATTTTTATTCACTTGTTATTCTTTTATCTTTTATTATTTTGAGTGGTAAAAATAATAAAAGAATAATATATTGACTAAGTGAGCTACCTGATTTCTTGTGCCTTGGAGTTTGGTTTGTAAGAAACTATAGTGATAATTGATAAATCTAAAGGAACAGTGAAAGGGTTAAGAAGTAGGGAAAGGGGTGGGAGTGAGAAAACATGGACATTTAATACCAAGAGTTCATAGAAAACAAGACAAAACAATAGCAACAACAAAACATGCCATGAGCAAAGCAATACAAAGGATTAGCCAAGGGTAGAATTCAAGTTTCAGTAATTAGATGAAGCAATCAGTATCTGAATCTTCTCCTGTTTGGGGATAAAATGTGCTTGATCTAAAGGATTTAACATTTCCCCATAACTATGGAACCGAAAGTGCAAAGAACCAGAGGAGTAAGTTCAAGCTACATTCACTTAGGAAATACCATGATGCAAAACTAGAGGTTCAAATAAACATCCAGTGTTTATAGAGCAATGACTAACTGTAAATGAGATACAGAACCAGAAGTCAGAAACCATGAGGAATGAATTTGACAAAAGCAGTTGGGTCAGAATAGAAGAAATGGAGGATGTGGAACACTTACTAGGGACGTTATTTTTCCATGGCTTACAGATACTAAAGCATGGTTGTGACTTGTACAGATGAGACTGGCATAAATACAGAACTGTGAGAGTTCAATTAGATCCAATTGTAGGAAAACTTGTATACTATTATGATAGATTTTAGGAAAATCTGAATACTAATATGAAAAAGTTTGCTAGGATGCCTAAAGATATTTAAAATTGGCTTTGGTATCATTGATTCTTTCCCTTGGAGGTTACTGCTGTTCTAAGCAAAATATATGTTCAGGGAGTAATAGCAAACACACCAAAACCCCACAGGGGCTTTGACTTCAAATTCCTTATAAACTTATAGTAAGTAACCTAGACTGGACTGTGCTGTAATTCCTTTATTACCTATACTTTGTTGGCATAAATAGTCTTCTTTCATCTACTTCCTATATTTCAAACATGAATTTTAGAAGGAATACAGTGTGAGAGATAATCACACCCATGGGAGCCAAAAGGAAAGAGATGGGGGCATTTCCCAAAATATTTATGTCAGAGGCAGCCTAGCTCCCCTCCTTTCCTCCGTCATCCCCACTCCCTGTCACATACATCTGAAGCTTCCTTGTGCTGATTTAGTTCCTGTGTTGTAAGGAAGGAGAGAAAGCATCTGTGAAGTAAGAAAGTGATGGCCAGAAACCTTTACTGCTTCAACCATGTGGAAATAAAAGAATCAGTCTATATGTTGTGAATTTCTATCTTTTTTGACAGTCCACTTCCTAGAATAATGATCTAATCTTTTTCTTAGAACTTGAGCAATACCCTTTCTCCTTGAGGCATGAAAATTGGAATTTCACACCCGCTGTCTTAATCTTCTGGAGAGGGTGCCTGATTCTACCTGGTTATCAACAAAGGAGGAAACCTTTCTATAGGGTAACCATATACAAGCTTTCTGAAAGGGATCTCTTACTCAGAACCACTTCTAATGTACTGAATGTTTACATCTTGTACTCTATGGCTTTGTATACCTCCAGAAAACACCTAACATAAAATAACCTGGCTTTCAGCTATACTAAAGTAAGATTTGTTTTATAACTGCTGATTTGCTTGAATTCTAGAATATTTTTGTTGATTTTTGCTTTCCTTCCAAAGATTAACTTTTCCCATAAAAATGACTCATGGAACTATATACATGCTATGTTGAGTGCCATTTTGTAAGATCAAATAAAATTAAATGTTCTCATATACAATTCTCCCTGTGAACCCTTTCCATTAATTATTATTAGATGTATTGTTCTAAAGGTTTAAATATATATTTAAATCTGATGAGCTCTTTGTATTTAAATCTATTACAATTTTAATAAGGGCTCAAAAATATAAACAAAATAACTTTTTAATTATACCACATAGGCCAGCCATGGTGGCTCATGTCTGTAATCTCAGCACTTAGGAGGCCAAGGCGGATAGATTAATGGAGGCCAGGAGTTCAAGACCAGCCTGGCCATACACACACACACACACACACACACACACACACCACATAGATGTGCAAAAATACATTATAGTCAGCAAGATATTAATAGTGTTCGTAGTTAATACAATTTTAGATAATTACTACTTTCTTTCTAAAGGTTTACACATTCTTTCTAAAAATTCAAATATGTTTTACTTACAAAATAAAAATGTTTTTATTGTGAACAAAAAAATTACTTTTTTGACAACATAAATATAGAAATATTGCCTTCAGGTACCTCTGTTTTATATTTTATGCCACATCATCAGTTCTCTTCTTTTTAATTCATCAACTTCATTTACTAAAGCAGTATTAGTTTCATAACAAAGTTGAGAGGGAAGTACAGAGAGTTTCCCTATACCCCACAACTGACATCCTACACCGCAGTGGTCAATTTATTAAATAGATGGACCCGTACTGACCCATCATTATCACAGGAAGTCCGTAGTTTCCACTGCAGTTCACTGTTGGTGTTGTACACTTTATAGGTTTTGACAAATGTATAATTGTATGTGTTTACTATTCTAGTATACAGAATTGTTTCACGGTCCTAAAAGTTCTTTGTACTCTGCCTATCCTTCTTATCTTACCCCTGGCAACCACTGATCCTTTCACTGTCTCCATAGTTTTGCCTTTTCTGAAATGTCATATAGTTGAAATCATACAGTATGTAACCTTTTCAGATTGGCTTCTTTCACTTGGTAATACGTGTTTAAGTCTCCTTTATGCCTTTGCATGTGGCTTTGAGCACACATTTTATTTTTAGCACTGAATATTCCATTGTATGAAAGATCATCCATTCACCTGTTGAAGGACATCTTATTTGCTTGCAAGTTTTGGCAATTATGAATAAAGCTGCTACAAATATTGTACGCAGGTTTTTTTGTGTGGGTATGTTTTTAATTCATTTTGGTAAATATCAAGGAATACAATTGCTGGACTGTCTGACAAGAATGTCATACAAACAGCTGTACCATTTTGCATTCCCATCAGCAATGAGTAAGAGTTCCTATTGCTCCACAAGGCCTCATCAGCTTTTGGTATTGTCAGTGTTTTGGATTTTGGTCATATTAATAGTTAGGTAGTGGTACCTCGTTTTTGCTTTAATTTATATTTCCCTTAATTTCATATGATGTCGAACATTTCATATGCTTACTTGCCATCTATGTATATTCTTTGGTGAGGTGTAATTTTACTATTAGAAAAATGAGATACTTTGTCACCTGTCCTATATAAGAGAGGAAAGAGAAGAATTCACCTTACTCACGACTACTGCATTGCAAAGCATAGAAGTGCATTTATATCACAGTCTATGTAACTGGCTTTCACTAGAGTGATGCAGAACACAGCTGGCAAGTCAGGGTGAGGTTGCTGTAATTTTATACATCAAGAACTAGTCTTACTTGATTGCTTTTAATATTTTACGTCTACTTTAAATTCAGGTAAATATGGAGGGGGAAGGACAGAGGGAGAATAATTAGTTCCATAATATTATAAGCCAAAATATTGAATCTGCTGCTCATCTTCTTTTTTATCTTGTTCAACAGAAAATGATGCTAAGAAAACAGTGAAGGAGTTGATTCTCTATGAGATTTAGGAAATGTGGAACTGGTCACCCTCTTTTATAATATGGAATGTTAAAAATAGTATGTTTAAGTATTTTTATTTTTGGGGTCAATTTATGTCATTGTTTTGTGGAAGAGTGTGTTTCCTTATGCTGGAAAGTAAAATTTTATTATTATTCAGCTTCTGGGATTTGTTCTAGCTTAACTAATGCTAAGAAATGAGCTTTGTAATGACATTCGTACATCTACTCTAAAAATTGTCCTTTGTTATTGTGTAACTCTCATTTTAGGGTTCCACCAGTAATGCAATTTATTTTAAATGGGTATTTACTGAATATTTACAGTATTGCACTGTAGTAAAGCATAAGGCCTAAAAACTTGCAATCAAGCAAGTTCTATGCTGGAACTTGTAGGGGGTGGGAAAGAGCTAGAGAAATCTCACTGGGCAGAGGTTGATTTTGTAAAGAATGGAAATGAGAGAAATACACACATTGAAGTACAGTTTAGTCAGCCACTTGCAACTAAGGGGTCTCGTATAAGAAGTTGGAGTTGTCCTGAGTATTAGGAATTCTGACAAGTAATGGTTTTCAGTGTCTGCTTAGGTAGACTTATAAGATATTTATCAGAAGAATCTATGGGAAAGATACTAGAGCTACCAGAGGCTAAAAATAATTTTAGTCCATCCATTAAAGGTCCAAGGAAGCAATATTGATGGCTTAGAAGGGAGGTTATAGCCCTTTCTGGAGAAACCCAACTTTGACACCATTTATTATACCTAGCTCCATATATGTGGATAAGAAAGGTTTGAAACCAAGTAATTGCAGAATTGGTTTTGAAAAGCAGCAAGTGGATGCTAGATTAATACATAATCTGAGGTAGAAAGATGTGCGAATTGCCAAGGTCAATAGAGAAATCACTGGGGAAATGAGGGAGTTGAACAGAAGGTTTATCTAATACCACAATACGTCCTAGGAAAGGGAAAGAGTAAGAGAAAGGAACTAGGAAATGTTCATGTCTTTGAGATCTCAATCTCAACTCTTTTGGATAAGTAACCAGAAGTGGAATTGCTGAATCATATAGTTCTAATTTTAATTCTTTGAAGAACCTCTATCCTGCTTTTTATAGCTGCTACATCATTTTGCTTTTTCAAAAACAGTACAAAGGAGTTTCAACTTTTTCATATTCTTACCAACACTTGTCTTTTACTATTTTTTTATAATAGCCATCTTAACAGGTATGAGGTAATATCTTATTGCAGTTTTGATTTGCATTTTCCTGATGATTGGTTTAATTGGACATTTTTTATATACTTTTGAGGCATTTCTGTGCCTTCTTTGAAGGAATGTTTATTCAAATTCTTAGGTGATTTTTAAATCAGTTCTTAATGAAAATATTCAACATTATACTTTTATTTACCTCTCAGTGCAGACAATACTGTATCAAATAATTTTGAGAGTAGTAGTTTCATTTTATTATTTTCTAAATATTATTTTCCCTCTTAATCTGAGATAAAACTATGGAGATTTTTTTTTTCTCATCTACTTTGTCCTCTTGATAGTCATCATATGCATTCTCTTACAACCTTGAGAATTTTCATGCCTTTTGACTGGCTTTCCTATAATTGGTCCAATTTCATAAGATTTGTCTTTGTAGCTATTCTGTATAATAGTGGTTCTCAAAGTGTAGTTCAGGGACCACCTTAGGTTCCTGAAATCTTTTTAAAGGATCCACCATACCAATATAGCTTTTATGATAATACTAAAACAGTGTTTTCCTGACTCATTCTCTCATTACTGTATCATGGAGTTTTTCCAGAGCCTACATGACATGATACAATACGAGATTTAATATATAAAAAGATATGAAAATCTGGGTTATCTATTAAGCCAGATACTACATCTATTCTTAAAAATATAGACCAATCCCACTCTTAACAGTGATATTTTATAATATAGTTTGATTTTATAATGTGTAATTTCATGAAAATAAAATGGATTTCTTATTGTTATTTTACATAAATTAATACATACTTTAAACATTTTACGCTTTTAATTTCTAATATGGTAAATATTGAAAGAATATAATACACATAACAAAAGATTTTAGGGATCTCATAATTTTGCAGCAAATAAAGGAGTCCTGTGACCAAAAAGTTTGAGAACCTCTGCTAAACATCTCCATCAGATATAATTTTTATCATTTCCTTTTAAATATAACTATATTATGATAAAGTAACACTTAGATTAGGAATGTTTTGGATAAACTTAAAAGTTGGCAGTAATGACCTAAATGTATTTTTACATTTTTTATTTACTGTGCTCCCATGTGACCATGGTGTAGTTATATATGACTATGAATTTGGAGTACAAAAGTGCCCAATATTGAATATGTTGTCTACATAAAAAAGCATTCTTACTCATTAGTTAGAATTCCTGTGCATAATGTAAGTTGCTTCTGAGATTTATTTAGACATAATATATTTAACAAGTTTCCTTCCCAATATCTTAGATATAATAGTTCACAATACATATACCTTTAAATAACTTCACTAATGTTACATTTTTAAAGACAAAATTTTGTCATACATGTCATGGATACGTATGTAGAGACATGAGTAAAAATTTACATGAACAGTTCTATGAGAGAAATAATAAAGGAAGAAAATACAGTAGTTAGAATTGGGAGTAATCATCCCTAATAGTGACTTAAAGAAAACAACTTTTCTTTCACGTAAAAATCAAGGTATAGATGATGCACTGTCTATATCTTAATTTTTATGTGAGAGAAATAACAAGTCTGCATCATAATGTTCTCAGAGTTCTTCACTCCTTTTATCCTGTTGCTCCACCGTACAAGGCCTCTGTTTTGCAGGTCATCTCGTGGTCCACAATAGTTTCACCAGATCCACTCATTATGCTTTCATTCTAACCAGCCAGAAAGAAGAGGAAATGAAGAAGAGGGCATAACGATTGTGTTTACTTTTGGGAAGTTCCTGGGAGCTTCCATGCAACACTCTGTTTGTATCTGGTAGGCCACAAATTGGGCATACGGCTACAAGAGGCTAAGAAATATAGTCTCATTCAGACCATCCAAATGCCCAGCTAAAACATGGGTTTCTTTTATTGTAGAATAAGACTGGAATGACTATTGAAGCACAATTTTAAACATTTGCATGTACCCTTTCCAAAACAGAACACGAAGCCTCTACCAAAGAGAGCAAACCTAAAAGCTTATGTCACTGTAATAGCAAAAATTCCATCATTTCTCATGGCAGTAAGTGATGTTTGCTCTCTAATATCTATCATATCTCTCTTCCTCTGTAATAGCATCCCCAAATTTTAGCTGTCTGGATTAATTTGCGTTTCGTAGCTTCTCTAGAAATTAAATATTGCCATGTATATTAGTTTTCTATTACTACAAATTTGGTGGCTTAAAACAAGATACATTTATTCCTTTATAGTTCTAGAAGACTAAAATTGGCTTTACTTGGCTAAATCAAAGTGTTTACATGGCTGATGTTTTTCAAAGTCTCCAGGGCGGAATCTGTTTCCTTGCCTAGTCTAGTTTCTGGAAGCTGCCTATATTCTGTGGCTTATATTCCCTACCTCACATCATCCTAACCTCTTGCTTCTGTCATTTCATCTCTTACATCCTCCCTAATGTCCTGCCTCCCTCTTATAAAGACACTTATTATTTTATCAGGCACACCACAATAATCAACTCATCTCAACATCCTTAATCACACCTGCAAAGATGTTTTTGCCTACAAAATGTTATGAATTGAATGTGTCCGTTCAAAATTCATATGTTGAAATTCTAATCTCGTGTGGCTGTATTTGGAGATGGGGACTCTAAAGAAGTAATTAAGGTTAAATGAGGTCATAAGGATGGGGCCCTAATCTGAAAGGATTAAGAATCTCCTCCTACCCCCACCCTATGTGCACACACTGAGGAAAGACCATATCGAGACATAGGGAGAAGGCTGTTATCTGCAAGCCAGTAACAGCCCTCATCAGAAGCTGAATCAGCTGGAACCTTTACCTTGGACTTCAAACTCCCAGACCTGTGAGAAAAAAAAAGACTATGTTTTAAACCATTGAGTCTATGGTATTTTATGGAAGCCCTACCCAACTAATACATAAGGTGACATTCACAGGGTTCAGGGGATTAGGACATAGATGATTTGGCAGCCCTATTCAGCTCACCGTACCATGTCATAAATGGAAGTATTTGGCAGATTCTGAAAAATGTTCCCAAAAGACAGTTGGCAATGGATTTTGTCTCTTCTTTCTGCTTTCCTTCATCCTGTGGCTTGGAACTTCGTTTTAGACCATGAGAGTGAAAGCCACATATGAGTGGAAACCTGGAAGTATCCTAGATTACAGAAAATTGCAGAGTTTTCATACCAGTCATGATCTTCTTACATTCAGATATTCATGTGAGATGGAAGTACTCCTATATTGAATAAGTCACTACTTGCAGCTAAACTTAATTCCAATTGTTATACTGGTAGATGTTCAGTCTGCTTCACTAAGACAAGATATAATAACTCACAGTCTAGCAACCTATAGCTAAAATATAAAATATTCACCTTCTACATACCTAGCATATAAAGTGGCATAGAAACAGCATACTTATTATAAAACTCTAATTTGGAAAAGGGAATCACAGTTGTTTCTGCCCCCATAGCAGTTACCAAATCAGTCTGATAGGAATAGTAAACACTTTCTTCTCTTGAAATAAACACATCTGGAAAATCTCCCATATTTTCCCTGTGAAAACATCTTACCTGTTTATTCATATTTATGGCAACATCAGAAGTAGGTATTAGAGAATTTGTTCCTCCTGAGTGTTGGAGTTTCATAGTCTTAATAGATTTGGAGGCCTGTGGGTTGCTGTAGAGATTGAAAAACCACAGGTATTTTTAGGACAGATTTTTTTTTTTTGGTAATGCATTTCCTTCAAAAACTTAGTATGCTTCTGATTTATTTGATGTCAGTAGTTTCTATGGTAAGTAGAAAGTAAGCAGAAAGATCTTATTTAGACATTGTTTATAATCCTGAAGCTTCTGGTCTTTCACTTACTAATTTTTTTCTCTATTCATTTTCCTGCCTTCCAAATTAATGATAGCGACCATAGGTGAACTTTCTGAAACAATGGGTGTTGGAGGGAAGGCAAAATTCTTAATCTCATCTTTCCTGCAGACATTTACACCTTTGTGTGTAAGTCTTAGTTCTACTTTGAAGTCCCCTATTGTAACCGCTTCAATTTGAGGAACAAAGATGTTGGTTTTTTCATCTACATGAGGCCCAGAATCACTAGAATCTCAGTAAACTTAACCTGCAGACTGCAAAGAGTACCTGCCTTATCAAAATTTTTATTCTGTTTCCATCTCTTATTTCAGGCTGGCTGGATATAACCCAGATTTTTTTTCTCTCAAAAGACTTAAATAAAAGGTACTAGTAACATTTAACACACAGTCAAATACGGTATTTGTTTGACAATTTCTGTAACAGAACACACTCAGTTAGCATGTAGCCTGCTTTCCAAAGTGAAAATATTTTGAAGCCATAAAAACAAGGGTCACCAGCTCTTCAGCCTGTGATATCTTGAGTCCTTACCCAATCTCTCTTAATAAGGTAGTGTTAGATGCTTTATATTTCTTTTATCTATACCATCCCACTTCCAACTACATATTGCTATCAGTTTAAATTGGATTCAGCTATGTGTAATAAAGATCTAAAATGATACTAATATGTTTGTTCACCTCTCATGTAAAACTCCAAAGGTATACAGTCTAGGACTGATATTATGGAACTATTTCACTCAGTACTTAGTGACTGACTGTTTTTGTCTCCTGCTTTTCTGCACATGACCTCCAGTCAAATGGTACCTCATGACCCAAAATGACTGCGCTTACTCCACCCATCACATGCACACTCCAGCCATCAAGAAAGAGGATGAGATAGAAAATAAAAGTGTGAGGGAACTTGTAGCTGTGTTTTAAGTAAGGTTTCTAAATGATGCCACACAATATATCTTTAGTCAGATTTTGGTTATATCATAACATTCAGCTGCAAGGAAGGCTGAAATACGTAGGCATTATCTTAAGCAGAAATGTGCCCAGACAAAAGTCAGAGATTCTGTTATGAAAATGAAGGAAAACCAATATTGAAGAAAAAATATAAGTCTTTGCTGCAGAGTAGCTATGGAAAGCAATTGTCAAGGCAAATAGAAAATAATCAAGAAGTAAAGAAAGTATTTAATGGAGATACAATATTATAATAAAATATTATAAAATAAAATAGATACTTTCAACTTGAATTATTAAGACATTTATTTACTTGAGACAGTTAAAGCAAAGTTAAGTTGCACTGATGTCAAAGATCTTGCAATAGGATGTTTGTTACTTTTTATGGTTCTTCTTTTCTATTCTATGAATTTCACTTTTGTTTTCCTCCTTGATGCTTTCTGAAATTTTTTTCACTACCCTTCCAGTTCACTAATTTTCTTGTTAGCTATGTTTAATCAGTAAGTTTTAATTTTTTGTTCTTTTCCTGCAGGTATATCAAAATTGCTCATTCTTTATTGAAAAATAGTAATCAGAGTAACTCTCTAGTCTTTTGTCTGTTCATGTTCATTTGATACCTCAATGTATCTTGTGTACTGTGTCTTGTGTACTGCTCATTGTATTTGAAATATCAGTTGTGAAAATTTTGGGCCTTAGAATGAAGGTACTTTCCTCCAGATATTGTTTCCATTTTCTACCACTAGAAACTGTGAATCACCACCAATGTTTGACCGTGTTACAATTTAAACCTTGAGAGTTTATGGATTATTCAGATATCATTTTAATTTAGAGTCTGTTTTATTACATGTTTACTTGTATTATGCTGTAGCTGTGTGAGTTTCCAGCTCACTATGAACAAGATCTTCTACTTTGGTGAACATAGGATTGGATTTTTGATTCCTAATCTCCTTGAGCCACCAAAGTTATAGTTTAGTTTCTTCCTGAACTTCAAATATTATCCGAACAAAAGCATCTTTGAGGACTTACCGCTGGGGGATCTTGCCTTCTCTTAAATTTTGACCTGATAAGTCCTAGCTTTCTTGATAGCTCTTTCCTAATTTTCAAAAGACTTTTAAATTTCTTTTATTTTAATTTATGTATTTACTTATTCTTTTTGAGATAGTGTCTCCCTCTGTCTGTTGCCCAGGCTGGAATGAAGTAGCACATTCATGGCTCACTCCAGTCTTGACCTCCTGGACTCAAGCAGTCCTTCGACTTCAACCTCTCTAGTAGCTGGGAATACAGGCACATTCCCCCACACCCAGCTAAGTTTTATTATTATTATTATTATTATTTTTTAGAGACAAAGTTGTTGCCCAGGCTGGTCTTGAAATTCTAGGCTCAAGCAATCCTCCTACATTGGCCTTTCAAAGTGCTGGGATTACAGATGTGAGCCACCATGCCTGGCCTAAATAAATCTTTCATAGGGCTTTTTGAAACTTGAGAATTAGTCCGAATTTAATCCAATTTAAACCAATCCTGGTTATGGATGTCTCTGCTCTCCAAATTTTATTTCCATTACTAAGTATTTCTGGTGCAGTCTTCTTTTGACCTGATAATCATTCTCTCATTTTAGCTGTATTTTAAATACTAAATCTGATGCACTTTGTGTTGATTTTATAATTTATTTTTAAGTTTTAAAGTTCTCTAATTTTATAATTTATTTTTAAGTTTTAAAGTTCTCTCATAATTTTCTCATCTTCCTAGCACTTCCATGAACAGTATATGTTGTACATTACTTCCCAAGATTTGAGGGAATATAAGCCTACTAATTGTCAAGATGTTTTCTTTCTACAGGCAAATTCTAAAAGCATTTATATCATTAAAAAAAAAAAAAAACCGTTTTGTAGGCTTCTTCTTCTATTCTGACTAGTCCATCTTGAATCCTGATTTATTATAATTCTGTAGATGCCACCAAATAATTTATATTTGGATCCCCAAAGAGAGAAAATGCATAAGATCCTATTACCAAGTTTAAATGAAAGAAAGTTCTGGAAGTGCTATAGCTAGTAATTAATGACAAATATGTTATTTTCTGCATTTTAGTTATTTTGAGCTTCAGTTTTATCAAACAGTAAAAACAGTAAAATTCAAATTTACTTGGCTTCTTTTTACATTCTTGAGTTACCATTAGAAATACTAAAAAAGTGGTATAGTTTTGAAAATGTGAATCCTAAATTGCCTGAAAATTTTTAATAATTTTCTCAGCTCTCTTGCTATTATGTTAATTATTTTTAGTATCTCACATTTTTGACATTTTGTTATAATTTTGACAAACACTACTGAAGCTACATTGCCAACTTTACAATTTATAACAACACCTTTACTGAGATATAATTCACATACCATAAAATAAAACATTTTTAAGTGTTCACTCCAGTGGTTTTTAGTATATTCACAAATTTGTTAAACTATCATCACTAATTTAATAAAATTTTTGTTACTCCCCAAAAGACATCCCATACCCATTAGAAATTCTCCCTACAGCTCCTGGGAACATTAACCTATTTTCTGTATCCATGAATTTGTCTATTCTTGGCATTTAATATAAGTGGAATCATGCATATATGTTATTTTGTGTCTGGCTGCTTTCACTGAGTATAATGTTTTCAAGCGTCATCCATGTTGAAACACGTTTTTTTGCTGCCCAAATCTCATGTCAAACATGTTGTAACATTTATCAGTAATTCATTTATTTTTATGGTTGAATAATATTCCATTTTATGGATAGGCCACATTTTGTTTTTCCATTCATTCATTGAGTTTCTTCTAATTCATGGGTATTTTTAATAATGCTACTCTAAACATCCATGTACAAATTTCTGAATGAATATATGCTTTTAGTTTTCTTGGGTATACACCTAATAGTGAAATTACTGGATGATATGATAGTTCTACACTTGACTCTTTGAGAAATTGCCCAACAGTTTTCCATAGCAGTTGTATCATTTTGCATTCACATGATAAATGCAGGAGAGTTATAATTTCTCCAAAACCTTACCAATACTTGTTATTTTATGTCTTTATGATTATAACTGTTTACTGGATACAAAGTAATCTCATGGTGGTTTTAATTTGCATTCCCCTAGCAATTGATGATGCCAGCATCTTTTTGTGTATTTATTGTCCCTTTGTATATCTTCTATGGAGAACTATTTAAATCCTTTGATCATTTTATAGTAGGTTATCTTTTTATTATTGAGTTGTAAGAATTCTTTACATATTCTTGATACAAATCTTTTATCACGTATATAATTTGTAAGTTATTTTCTCATTATGTGGGTTGTCTTTTCACTTTCTCAATGGTTTTCTTTAAATCCCAGATGCTTTTAATTTTGGTAAACTTCCATTTATATTTTTTTGTTGATGGCTTTATTTTTTGTGTCATATATAAGAAACCATTCTTTTAGTTGAGGCCTCAGATATTTTTTTTCTATGTTTTCTGCTAAGAGTTTATAGTATTAGCTCTTATATTTAGATCTGTAATCTATCATGAGCTAATTTTCATATGGTGTAAGGTAAAAGTTTGACTTTGTTATCTTACATGTAGATATCCAGTTGTCCCAGTATCATTTGTTGAGAAAAATTTCTTGTCTCTATTGAATTATCTTGGTACTCTTGTCAGAATTCAATTGACTATATTCAAGGATTTATTCCTGGATTCTAAGTTCTATTTTATGGATATGTATGTCTGTATATATAATTTTGGCATTGAATATTTATATTGTTTAAAAGGTATACTACTACTGAAGGACAAAAAAATCTTAACAATCTTCAATAGTATAGTTTGTGATTGTCTTTTGCTTAGGATTTAAACCTATTATCATAAAATGTAAGTGTTTTATGTCATTATAATAAATTTCAGAAATTAACATGCAAAAAATTCCTTCCATGTGTATGAATGTTGTGTTATTTTCTCTGAAATAATTTATGAAATGTTTATAATTTTTAGACTCATAATGGATAGAAATCTGTGTGGAGAGTTAGTTTCTGAGAGTTGACATATGGAAAGAATATTCAAATACCTGAAATACCTAAGAGACAATTTTTTTGTTTGTTTGTTTATTTTTTGACAGAGTCTCACTCTATTGCCCAGGCTGGAGTTCAGCGGGGCAATTTCAGCTCACTGAAACTTCTGCCGCCTGGGTTCAAGCGATTCTTCTGCCTCAGCCTCGCAAGTAGCTGGGACTACAGGCGCCTGCCATCACACCCAGCTAATTTTTGTGTTTTTAGTAGAGACAGGGTTTCACCATATTGGCCAGGCTGGTCTCGAACTCCTGACCTTGTGATCCACCTGCCTCAGCCTCGCAAAGTGCTGAGATTACAGCTGTGAGCCAGAGCCCCTGGCCTGATGATTTTTTTTACCTATAGAAATACTGATTTATTCCACTGTTAGGCCACGTAGTATAATGCAAATATGATGGTCTTTATAATTAAAAAATCAGTTTTGCTTATATACTTAAAGGTCAGTAGATATATACTCACACAAATTTATAGATATGTGTCAATACAGATATCAACACAGATTGTTTTTACATGAGTACTAAAGCTTAGCTAAAAATCTCACATTCTATGCTCTTAGGTACTTTTTTACCTCAACATGCGATGGGATAATTAAAAAGAGTGGATTTTTTTTTTTTTTTTTTTATGAAATAGCGTTTTAGATGAGGTAATAGAAGAACACAGATGACATAGAGACCAATACATCTATATAATTAAGCACCAGCTCTGTGGTGGATCACTTAAAAAAAATGAAAGCAAAAAAGTTAAAAAAAAAAAAGATTAAATTTTAAATAATACTATTCAAGGCCGGGTGCGGTGGCTCAAGCCTGTAATCCCAGCACTTTGGGAATCCGAGACGGGCGGATCACAAGGTCAGGAGATCGAGACCATCCTGGCTAACATGGTGAAACCCCGTCTCTACTAAAAACTACAAAAACTAGCCGGGCGAGGTGGCGGCGCCTGTAGTCCCAGCTACCCGGGAGGCTGAGGCAGGAGAATGGCAATGGCGTGAACCCGGGAGGCGGAGCTTGCAGTGAGCTGAGATCCGGCCACAGCACTCCAGCCTGGGTGACAGAGCGAGACTCCGTCTCAAAAAAAAAAAAAATAATAATAATAATAATAATAATACTCAAAGGAACAGATGAAGGAAAATCCTAACTAAGAAAACTATATGGTCAAAGCTGTGGAAATGAGAATTAGCTTGGCAAGTGTGTTAATGGAAAGTAAATTATCTTAAACATAGAGATGTATGAGACAAAATATGGAAACAAGAGGATAGGGCTGTTAATGAGCATTTTAATTTCACGTGAGCACTCAAAATGATTATTTGGCAATAAAAAGTCTATCTCTATATATTTTAATATCATATGTGCAGTTACATGCGTAATATTTATCAAAATACTTGAAGTAAACAAGTTATATTTATTATTTAATCTTTCGTATAAGCAATCAAATGTTAGGATTGCTATTTAATTGTAATTAAGATATAAAGGAAAGAGTAAAGAGTAAACTCTTACACCTATCAGCCTAAAGTTTTGTAGGTGGTGAAATGTTACAGATGACAAGAAAGTGTAGAAAAATTTCTGGAGTGTAGATAAAAAAGTATAATAGGATTATAGATTACAGTAGTTTATGGGTGTTTTGGCTTACCGTTTTATTGTTTTTTGTTGTCTCTTCACCATTTTTGTTATTCTTTTGTCCGTTATTACTTGTTTGCCTCATGTTTTCCTAATGTAAATTAAGTATTATTTACTCATTCACATCTGCCTAACTCATGTTCCCAGTTTCTTTAAGATGCTTTCCAACAAGCTCAATCTTTTGATAACTTCTAGAGCTTTTAGCCTATTACCCATATTAAAACTTAAACATATACTTTATCTTGAGATTCACAGGTGATGGATATTAATTAAAACACAACAGGTTAAACTAAGGAAGAATTTGGACTGGGCTAGTATGACAGTACAGGAGACAGAATGTTTATAGCACTAGGAATTAGAAAAGGAGAGTCAGTCTGGTATCCAGCGAGTACTGTAAGCTCTATTTGTTGTCCACATGGCAAGAAACAGTTGAGCAACTGGCATGAAATGTTTAGCAACATTGAAATTGGACCAGGTTAAGATTAAAAGTTGGTTAATGGAATCTGTCATCAGGTATCAAATCTCAGACACCATGCTGAAGTATTGTCTGAAGAAGAAAACTTGGACTAAAGACTGGATTGCTGGAATAGAGGCTTGGGAAATGGCTCAAGGCAGATACCAGGTTTGAAGAAACTGGGAAACATTACAAAGGCAGAAAAGGGTGATGAAGTCTCAAAATGAGGTAAAAACCTAACTACCAGCATTATATGTTAGGCTGTTCACAAAGTTAAATTTACAAAGAGTTCTAAATTTTGGTGTGAAGAGACTTAAATAGCTCCTGTCACAAGCACTAGAACTGGAAAGAGAGTGGGGTCTCTGTTTGTTGATTTAGTAGCTCCAAAGGATGAAGAGGGTGATTACAAAGATGGAGCATTATTTCTACCAGCAGTTTTTCTCTACAAGCAAACCATGGCTACATAGTGTGAGAGATTCCATTGTTACAATTGTGTGTTAGAATTAACTGTTTGATCTTAGTGCCTATGAATCAATCAGGCATTTATTTAGAGCAAAGTCTTCTTTTTTATAGATAGGTCTGACATTAAAAAGCATCACTATATGTCCTTCTCCACTTCACCTCCATTCCAGCACACTGCCTACATTCTACAATTATACTATCTTAAAGTAGGCACTAAAAAGCCTTTGTTCATTTGCTTCAAGTTAAATTCTGGGCTCCCAGGCTAAAACCTCCTTCCTGGAAACTCCTTCAATTTATTTAAGAATAATTTATTCCAAGATTGTACCTCTTTATCTTTTCCGTCTTCACTTCAACTTGCAATGGTAAATAAAATAACATAGTCTCTGATGTCATCCAGAACAAAGATTCATTCTCTTTTAGTAAAGTTCACTTTTAGTATTAGGGGAAATTAGGTTTAATTTGTGTATGTCTCTATTTAAATTTATATTCTACCTCCTTTTCAGGTGACTATTCTATATGAATGGTTTTACACTAAGAATATTAGCCATTTTATGGCAGGTTGTGTTTTGTTTTTGCCACCCTGTACCTAGCACAGTGATATGAACATAGGATGCACTCAAAAAATATTTGTTTATTTATTTAAAATAGTATCTGTTGCATTTAAAACATATAATCCAAATTCTATTTATATTGTTTTGAGTTACAACTTACAAATCACATAATCATTTCCATATATTTTGTGAAAACATTATTCTGCTGCCCTACTATAAAATAATAGCCAACAGAATCTACTTATCATTGTGATATTTGTATGTGGGTGGGAAGATTGAAGGAAATCATTGAAAGAGAATATATTAAAATTATAAGATGCAAGTCAAAGAATAAAACATAAAGTTATGAGCTATAGAAATAAAACCGATATTCTTGGCAATCCTGTTATACTAGAACTTGGAATACCCTTCAAAGATAGATAAAGTAAGGGGGTTACCAGTACTGTGGTCATTATAATGAAATTCATTATTCTGGAAATTCTATAGGCTGATGATATTAACAGACAAAAAATAAATCACATAGATAAATTAATGAACAGTAGATTCTTAAGGATTATTAAAGAAAATTAAAATGTTTTGGTGGACAAACAACTTTTTATAGCATGTTTCTTTTTACTACTGTTAGAGGTAAAATCTGCCTCAGTATGCCAAATCATTTTCCACTTAATTCTTAGAATTCTGATATAATCTTTAAAATACTACTGCAGAGACAGCATTGGAGTTTTACATAAGATCTCTGCACTTTTTGTCTTTCTGTGGGAAATAAATATATATTATCAACTGCTAAATATTTGTCAGAAATGCATAGGCTCATTTCACAAGAAAAATATTTGTGGACAGTAGAGATAAAAGAAAATAATTAAAAAGTGTGCCTTTCCTTTTGAATTTTAACTGTTGAGCTCATTGAAATGTGAAAATTCACATGTTTAGGTTTCTTGCTATCATTTGGAGAGCCATGATTATTAGAATTCATGAGCACCTAAAAGCAAATCTTGAGTGCACTGTCCTCCAGGCAAAATGTAATGTTTGCTGATTATTGTTAACTAGTGGTACACCTCAAGAGTTTAACTGTATTTTTTCCCATCTTTAAACTTTATTCCTGTATTTTTCTTCAGGATAAAAAAAAATTATGGGTCAATTTTCACTGAAGTGGGCTGGATGTGTGTATTCATCTCTCATCAGTGCCAAAAGGAATTATGCACATCATTCATTGGACAACAGGATGAAAACTGGTCTCTGATTGGACACTAGGGATATCAGCTGTACACACAAGATAAGTGTAAAGTTGAAAAGAGAAATACACTTAGTAATTCACTCAAGCTAACATTTATTAACAATTTAAAACTAGCATTAAAATGTTCATGATATTATTTCCTTCCCCATATAAGAAAGCTAACATTACAATTCTTAAATTGAATGAAACATATCATCATAAAAATTGCTTTGCAGAGACTGCTAATGCAAATCTTTTAAGCTGTTATCCTTTTCTAATGAAAAAGATAATAAGATCAATAAAAGCACCATTCTTTACCACTTACTTAGAATGAATTTTTATTTATTCAGTGTAAGAGGGATTGGCTGTTTCAATGTATTTCAATATTGGTCTAAGCTTTAAATGACAAAGATTTGTGTTTTATGACTTATCCATACATAAACAGCACTGAATTTTCTCGAAACTTATTTAGGCAGCATGACTTGGAATGAAAATATTAACTATTGAATCACACTGATGCTCTCTTGTCTACTTAAGATAGTTTTTTAGATACTCCATATAAGCATGGGTTTTGCTGACAAAATTCACCTACAAAGCCCAGAGAGACTCATAGTCACTTGCAGGCATTTCTTTATATTAAGGCTTTTAAAAAATAAAATATACAAGATTCTGACAACACTTGCCTTAATTGCTTAAGAACTTAAAATAGACCTGTTTGTAGAAATAGTTTGCCAACTACAGTTTTGAGTCACCTTATCCAGTCCCTGGAATATTGGAGTCTTGTAAATAATTAACATTTGGGCAGTGGCTGAAATATTTTTGATCAGAGCAGTAGGCATAATGTTGTTAAGGAAGCTGTGCTGAATACGATGTGAAGTGAAACAGACTAAGATTTGTACTGAGGCTGTAGAATTTTCAGGCTGCCTATCTTGGGTGAGTGATAGCAGTTTACTGAGTCTCAGTAGAAATATATGTACATACATACGCACATGTGTGTGCGTGTGTGTGTGTTTATTCTCTGTCCTTATTACATAGTCCATCATTGGATAAAAAGAGTCCCTGAAGTTTTAGAGATATATGTGGCATTTGGCAGAGAAGAAACATAACTGTATTGCATTTGAAACAGTCATTTTAGGCTTCAGTATTTTAATAAAACTTACGTGAAGTAACACTTAAGAAATATTCTGATGGGGCTAAAACTTCAATTTTAGAATATATTATTCAACTAATTGTTATTGAGTCAATTTCATAATTTATCAATAAGTGTTTACAAAGTATATGCATGTATATTGTAATATACCTTACTTTAGAAATATGATTATATATAGCTACTTCGAGACATTTTTCTCATGAAAAAATATAAATTCCTCCTCAGATTCAAACTCCAACTTAAAACATATAAATTCTAAATTGCTGGATTACTTAAGCTGTTTAGGTAAAATAAGATCAAACTAATCAGTAATAAAATATTGACAAGTCCCCATTTGTGTTTTTTTCTAAATCTTTCATAAATGTAGACATTGTTCAAATATAATTAGAAATATATACTCTTGAGCTATTGTTAAGGAAAAAGGATTTCCCCCTTGAAAATTGTTTTTTTGCCCATCATTAAATTTTATATGACCCTATGAACTTTTCAGAATTGTAAATTACTTAAGCAGTATAAACTCATATTACTTATATACGTATGTCTCATTCATTTAAAATGATTAGATTTACAAATTGAAAATATTATCATAACTAATTGACCTAAAACATGAGGTGTAATAAAATGCAGATCTGGTGCGAGCAAGATGGCCGAATAGGAACAGCTCCAGCCTCCAGCTCCCAGTGCGAGCGACACAGAAGATGGGTGATTTCTGCATTTTCAACTGAGGTACTGGATTCATCTCACTGGGGAGTGCCAGACAATGGGTGCTGGTCAGCTGGTGCAGCCCCACCAGCGAGAGCTGAAGCAGGGCGAGGCATCGCCTCACCTGGGAAGTGCAAGGGGGAAGGGAATCCCTATAGAAACTGAGACACACAACACTTGGAAAATCGGGTAACTCCCACTCTAATACTGTGCTTTACCAAGGGTCTTAGCAAATGGCACACCAGGAGATTATATCCCACACCTTGCCAGGAGGGTCCCACGCCCACGGAGCCTCCCTCATTGCTAGCACAGCAGTCTGAGATCTAACTGCAAGGCAGCAGCAAGACTAGGGGAGAGGCATCCGTCATTGTTGAGACTTAAGTAGGTAAACAAAGTAGGAAGCTCCAACTGGGTGGAGCCCATCACAGCTCAAGGAGACCTGCCTGTCTCTGTGGACTCCACCTCTGGGGAGAGGGCATAGCAAAAAAAAAAAAAAGCAGAAACCTCTGCAGATGTTAATGACCCTCTCTGACAGCTTTGAAGAGAGCAGTGGATCTCCTAGCACAGAGGTTGAGATCTGAGAACAGACAGTCTGCCTACTCAAGAGGATCCCTGACCCCTGAGTAGCCTAACTGGGGGACATCTCCCCCACTAGGTGCAGACCGGCACCTCACACCTCACACGGCGGGATACACCCCGAGACGAAGCTTCCAGAGCAAGAATCAGACAGCAGCATTCACTGTACAGCAATATTCTATCTTCTGCAGCCTCCACTGCTGATACCCAGGCAAACAGGATCTGGAGTGAACCTCAAGCAATCTCCAACAGACCTACAGCTGAGGGTCCTGACTGTTAGAAGGAAAACTAGCAAACAGAAAGGACTCCCACACCAAAACCCCATCATTACATCACCAGCATCAAAGATCAAAGGCAGATAAAACCACAAAGATGGGGAAAAAGCAGGGCAGAAGGCTGGAAATTCAAAAAATTCAAAAAATCAGAATGCATATCCCCCTCCAAAGGAATGCAGCTCATCACCAGCAACAGATCAAAGCTGGATGGAGAATGACTTTGATGAGCTGAGAGAAGGCTTCATTCAATCAAACTTCTCAGAGCTAGAGGAGGAACTACGTATCCAGCACAAAGAAACTAAAAATCTTGAAAAAAGAATGTAAGAATCTGTAACTAGAATAATCAATGCAGAGAAGGCCATAAACGAACTGACAGAATAAAAACCATGACACGAGAAATACGTGACAAATGCACAAGCTTCAGTAACCGAATCGATCAACTATAAGAAAGAGTATCAGCGATTGAGGATCAAATGAATGAAATGAAGTGAGAAGAGAAGTCTAGAGAAAAAAAAGGAAAAAGAAATGAACAAAGCCTTGAAGAAATATGGCATTATGTGAAAAGAACAAATCTACGTCTGATTGGTGTGTCTGAAAGTGAGGGGGAAAATGGAACCAAGTTGGAAAACACTCTTCAGGATATCATCCAGGAGAACTTTCTCAACTGAGTAAGGCAGGCCAACATTCAAATTCAGGAAATACAAGGAATGCCACAAAGATACTCCTCGAGAAGAGCAACTCCAAAACACATAAATGTCAGATTCAGCAAAGTTGAAATGAAGGAAAAAATGTTAAGGGCAGCCAGAGAGAAAGGTCGGCTTACCCACAAAGGGAAGCTGATCAGACTAACAGCAGATCTCTCAGCAGAAACTCTACAAGCCAGAAGAGAGTGGAGGCCAATATTCAACATTCTTAAAGAAAAGAATTTTCAACCCAGAATTTCATATCCAGCCAAACTAAGTTTCATCAGTGAAGGAGAAA
>NW_012114688.1:8777352-8778167 GCF_000951035.1 Colobus angolensis palliatus | reverse complement strand
AGCAAAATAACCAGCTAATATCACAATGATAGGATCAAGTTCACACATAACAATATTAACCTTGAATGTAAATGGACTAAATGGTCCAATTAAAAGACACAGACTGGCAAATTGGATAAAGAGTCCAGACCCATCCGTTTGCTGTATTCAGGAGGCCCATCTCACATGCAGAGATACACATAGGCTCAAAATAAAGGGATGGAGGACGATCTGCCAAGCAAATGGAGAACAAAAAAAAAGCAGGGGTTGCAATCCTAGTCTCTGATAAAACAGACTTTAAACCATCAAAGATCAAAAGAGATGGAGGCCATTGCATAATGGTAAAGGATCAATTCAACGGGAAGAGCTAACTATCCTAACTATATATGTGCTCAATACAGGAGCACCCAGATTCATAAAGCAAGTCCTTAGAGACTTATGAAGAGACTTAGACTGCCATACAATAATAATGGGAGACTTCAACACCACACCGTCAACATTAGACAGATCAACGGGACAGAAAGTTAACAAGGATATCCAGGAATTGAACTCAACTCTGCACCAAGTGAACCTAATAGACATCTACAGAACTCTCCACCCCAAATCAACAGAATATACATTCTTCTCAGCACCACATTGCACTTAGTCTAAAATTGACTGCATAGTTGCAAGTAAAGCACTCCTCAGCAAGTGTAAAAGAACAGAAATTATAACAGTCTCTCAGACCACAGTACAATCAAACTAGAACTCAGGACTAAGAAACTCAATCAAAACCGCCCAACTACATGGAAACTGAACAACCTGCTCCTGAATGACTACTGGGTACATAACGAAAT